>NC_057806.1:309753435-309860935 GCF_018294505.1 Triticum aestivum | reverse complement strand
TAGGTGACTAAAAAACTAATTTAGGTTAGTCAATTCGTAATGAGCAGTTGGATGCAAGATGGATGATCAGATCGGCTTCTTCAACATCCAGCCATTCTGTTCATCTTCTTCCCCAGTCGTTTCACGAACTGTCAGACACCACTGTCTGCGGCCGGCGGCGCTCTCGCGCTAGCCTCACCGCCCCATCCTCCCCTCAACCGTTGCCGCCTCCCTCGGCATCCCTCTAACCCCGATGAACAGTTTTCTCTTGCGAACCTGCCCCCCCCCTCCCCCCCCCTCCCCGCAGTACCCCTAAGATAGATAATGGGGTTGCCTGCCACCCTAAGATAGACCCAGAGGGCTTCTCCGGCGAGTCAACGGCTGTTTCTTCCTTCCCTCGGCGGCTGCTTCCTTCATGCGAAAATCAAGTGATCCAAATATTATGTTCAGACGACTTACGAAGTAGCTAAAATGATTGACATCAAAAGAAACCATCATAGCCTTGGCAGCGGCGACCCTGGAAGGAAACTCAATAGAACACAAGAACAACAAAGGCAACAGCTCTTCGTGAGGAAGAAGCAGGGCAGGACAGACGAGGAAGCTGCTGAAAGTGAGGGTGCGCAATTAAAAACAGCACGACTATGGATTAGCCCATCCGTTCATTTACCCAGGACACATCCGTTATTCTATATAATCCGGATAAAACAGTTGACCTCATTTGCCTCCATCACAAGGTCCTGCCTTGGACGACAAGAACATAACAACTTGCCATGTGTGATGATGGGGCATGGCCAGACTCATCTTTGGAATATTTAAAAGTGTTAAACCAACCATCTTCTTCAGGTATAGAGTATGGGTTGGACAGTGCAACTTGAATCTGCCTCCAAGGCGCGTATATATAAACCAAGAGGACACTCCATCAAAATATTCACAGTTCAACAGTAAAGCCAAGATAAAAAGTCAGAATCAATGGAGTTCCCCTCTTCTTCTTCCCTGCTACTCATCCTGCTTCCTCCCGTGCTGTACATCTCCTACCACATCGCGAGGAGCCTCGCCAAGAAGAAGCCCACCACCCACGGCCTCAGGAGGCACCCGCTGCTCGGCCACCTCCCGGCGTTCCTCAAGAACCGCGACCGCTTCCTCGAGTGGTCCACCGAGCTCATCGTCGCCAGCCCCGACCTCAGGATGGGCTTCTGGATCCCCGGGATGACCACCGGCATCGTCACCGGCAACCCGGCCGACGTCGAGCACATCCTGCGCACCAACTTCGCCAACTACCCCAAGGGCGAGCGCGCCATCTCCATGCTGGTGGACTTCCTCGGCCACGGCCTCTTCAACTCCGACGGGGAGCAGTGGCTGTGGCAGCGCAAGAACGCCAGCCTCGAGTTCACCACGCGCTCGCTCCGCGGCTTCCTCGTCGACTCCGTGCAGGCCGAGGTCGGGAACAGGCTGCTCCCGCTACTGCGACGCGCCGCGGATGGCGCCGGCGCCGGCGGCGTGGTGCTCGACATGCAGGACGTGCTCGAGCGGTTCGCGTTCGACACCATCTGCATGGTCTCGTTCGGGCACGACCCGTGCTGCCTCGCCGACGGCGGGGCCCTGACGGAGGGGGCGTCGGACTTCATGCGCGCGTTCGGCGAGGCGCAGGACCTCATTGTCAGCCGGTTCCTGGACCCCGTCGCGGCCTCCTGGAAGGTCAAGAGGTGGCTCAACGTCGGCAAAGAGCGCCGCCTAAAGAAGGCCATCGCCGACGTCCATGGGTTCGCCATGGAAATTGTCCGCACCCGCCGTCAAAGCGCGTCTGGGGAAGAAAACAGAGACGACGTCCTGTCAAGGTTCGTGGCGAGCGACGAACACGACGACGAGGCGCTCCGGGACATCGTCCTCAGCTTCCTGATCGCCGGCCGCGAGACCACGTCCTCGGCGCTCACGTGGTTCTTCTGGCTCGTGTCGTCCCGGCCGGACGTCGTGGCGCGCATCGCCGACGAGGTCCGCTCGGTCCGGTCCATGGCAGGCACTCGCCCCGGCGACCCGTTCACGTTCGACGCGCTCCGGGACATGCAGTACCTGCACGCCGCGCTCACCGAGTCGATGCGGCTCTACCCGCCGGTGCCCATCGACTCCCAGTCAAGCGCGGCGGACGACACGCTCCCCGACGGCACGCACATTGGCGCCGGCTGGAACATCACGTACAGCGCGTACGCCATGGCGCGGCTCGCGGCTATATGGGGCAAGGACTGCGCCGAGTTCAAGCCGGAGCGGTGGCTCGGCGACGATGGCGCGTTCCGACCGGAGAGCCCGTTCCGGTACACGGTGTTCCATGCCGGGCCGAGGACGTGCCTCGGGAAGGAGATGGCTTACGTGCAGATGAAGTCGATCGCTGCCAGTGTGCTCGAAGAATTCGCGGTGGACGTCGTCCGCAAGAACGCCGGCAGCGGCGTGCCGGAGCACGTGCTTTCGGTGACGCTCAGGATGAAGGGCGGATTCCCTGTGCAAATAAGGAGGGTGGAAGCGTAGGACGAGCAAGTTGGTGCTGGATCTTCAGAGCAGTGGCAATGGCCAGTGGGCTATTAACAATAATGTCTGTAATTTTACTTCAAAAAATCGTCTGTAATTTGATTCTTGTGTACATTTTCCTATTCAGAATAAAGGGATGCTCCAGTTTGGCCGTGTTCATAATAGCTGGTCAATCAAATCAGCGATCCAAGAACTTTTTACACAATTAACAATAAATCAATCAGTACTCCTACATGCACAGCAAAGATGAAACATGTTTTAATTGGTCATTAGTTTCAGATGAATAGTACTTCGCAGGAGTGATTATATATGTCTACATTAGTTTTTTATTTACACGTATCGGGCTTTCACTAGTCGCTAGTGATGATACAGCATTCGAACAGTCGATTAGCGGTTAACATGTGTTGCCTTCTGTTATTCCGGCCATTACTATGCTCTAAACTCTAAAGTGCTACAAATCCTTGAAATGACCAACCTAGATGTCTCATAGAATTGTCATCAATCAATAGTTTTTCAGGTACCAATCAGAACTTTTCGGTCTCTAGGCCAGAGAAAGAGCACCAGGCCTCAGCAGATCAGGAACACACCTGATACCCTTGCAACTCGCAACTTGCAAGTTTTAGTTTTTTTTTACCTGTGAACTTTCAGTTAAATTAGCTGTTTGGTTTTCTGTTCCTTGCTAGAATTGGTCTAACGAAAAATATTGCTCTCATCAGTCTCCGTTAGCTCAGTGGAAGAAATCCAAGTTCTGCCTTGCAACTTAGTAGGCTCATGGAAGACCACTCAATATTCTGATATTGCCGCTGTTACTGCTAAGTGTTTGTGGCTTTGTACACACCAAATTCCAACAGCCAAAGCAGTTCCATAGAGCTCCTTCCAATATCAATAGATATATCACAAAAACCATGCCCTGTAAACCCTGAGTGTGTGCTCTACCAATTGATTCACAGTTCATTCACCTGCTTAATTGCACAAGCACTTGTTGAGAATCCACCTTACCAGACAATTAAAGTCACATCAGATGCCTATTCGAAGTTTTTTTTTCTTGATCAAGAGCAATCACTCGGTGATATTTATAAGGAGATCCACTCCCCTTCTGGATGTGAATGTGAAATCGGCATCTTCCTGTCCTGACCTGACCAAAATGCAAAATGTGATCCCAAGATTAGTACAGTAGAACGTATGGAGAGCCAGCTTTTAGCAAATTAACAATGTGTTCTGAGGGTGGTATTATTAGCAGTTTTGCATGTCCAGTATTAAAATTCTAAACTTATATTGTCATGCTCTCATGGAATGTCAGCAAGCCAGAAAGAATTTGTCACAGGAGATTCAAGCAAGGTCTATTCTCATATATTAATATGATATCAAGATTATTACCTTCAGGGAGACCATTTCTACTGGAGATCTATCACGCATTACCAGTGCTGGCAGAAAGTCCTGTAGATATGGTATTACAAACCATTCTACTCTTAGTCTTCACTTGCTGATAAGTGTTATCCGTCATTTGCAAGTGCCAGGAACAATATCAGGAACACTTAAATTTATGCTCCATTTGTTTTAAGGATCCACATTCTTCAAGATATAACTGCAGAGCACTAGAGACTTCACAACCAACTGACTTTGCTACATATTGATCAAATAGTATTATGTACCTAGAGGCTATCTGAAGTTGATCTGGCTGAAAGTCATTAGGTAGGATGCTCCTCCAATCCCTTGATTTGCCAACAGAACAAAATCCATAAAGAAGTGCAATGAAAGTGACAGAGTCCGGTGAGTACCCTTTGTTAGCCATCTTATTTATTATGTCCAATGCGTTACCAAGCATATTGTGTCTGCATAGGCCGAAGATAATAGCATTGTATGCTGCATTCCTTGGATCCCATTTGCCATTAACCAAACCCCTGAATATGTCCAAAAGAGCACCCTTGTCATGCATCTTAGCAGTACCACTGCAGTTTGAACTGACGATACAAGCCATACAGTTAGTGAGACCAGTAACTAAACAATGCAACGTAATATCACTAGGAGCACAACGATTAATCAGCATGTGTTCGAAATATGCAGCAGCTTTCATCGCTTTATCTTTTTTAAACAGGCTACCAATTAAAATGGTATAAGTTATCACATTGGGGAATAGACCTTCAAGTTGCATGTTTGCGAATATATCTTCTGCAGTATCTGTATCACCTAGCTTGCAGTATCCATTTATTAACGATGAGTATGTAACAACATTTGGTTGGCATCTCCTTTTCGTCATTTCGCACAGTAACCTTAGAGCTCCACCCATATTGCCTTGTTTAACATAGCCAGTGATAAGAGTGGAATATGTAAACTCATCTGGGATACACCTCACCTTTCTCATGTTGTTCATGCATACAATTGCCTCATCCAGCATTCCAAACTGACAGTATCCTTTTATCATAGCATTATAGCCTACAACATCAAGGCGGACACCCTTTTGTTCCATGAATTCGAATACTTTCCTTGCCTCATCAAGACTCTCGTTCCTAATGAACCCATCAATCAATGTGGTGTAAACAAATTTATCAGGGTGGACATTTTGCTCGAGCATCTCTGCTAGAAGGTTTCTAGCTGCAGGAAGCATATGTTTCTTGCATAGCCCACTAATCAGCACATTATATATGTTAGCATCAGGGAGAAGCTGTCTCGCTGTCATCTTCTCCCGGACAAGCAATGCCTCACTGACTTGCCCAGCAACAACAAGACCATGAATCAGGGCTCCAAATGTGACCACATCAGGAGTATACCCTCTTTCCATCATTTCCACAAGCAAATTGGATGCATCCATCACTTGTCCTCTAATGCAGAAGCCATGAATCAATGAAGTATAACTGAATAGATTTGGGTTTACCTCCCTCCTAATGGCCTCCCTCAACAGACGCTCAGCCTCTTGAACACGCCCTTCCCTGCAGAGCCCAGATATCAAAGTACTAAAAGTAACGACATCAGGGTCACAGCCACTTGCAAAAATCTGCTTCAAGACTACCATTGCCTGTGGTGCAGACCGGCATTTGCACAAAGCATCGATGACACTGTTATAAATCTCAATGTTGGGGGACAGTCTCCTTTCCCGCATCTCTGACAGCAAATAGGTAACCTTCTCAAGATCACCCTTCCTCCCGAGCCAGCTCATAAGAGTTCCATATGTTACCACAGTTGGCAATACCCCCTTCATCTCCATCTCACCCAAGAGCAACAGTCCCCTACCCATGCCGCCGCGTCGACAATAACCATCGATCAAGACATTATAGAACACAGAATTTGGCACGCACCCTGCTCCCCACCTCGCCTCAATCAACTTCACGCCCTTCTCGACCAGCCCTTCCAAGCAAAGGCCCCGGACCATCACACATGTGCTGTAATCATCCGCGCCACCTTCCTTAGCAAGCATTTCGTCATACAACTTGTGGGCGTCGTCCCACTGCCGCCTCTCCACGAGGAGTCTGAGCAGGCAGTTGCTGTGGATCGCCGCAGGGAGCATTCCATATTGCGCCCTGACGCGCTCGCACATATCGGTGGCCTTCGTTTCGATCCCGGCGTCGGCGTAGGCAGCCACAAGCTCGCCGAGGCAAGCATACGTGGGCGCGACGCCCGCGCGAGACATGTCCTGGAGCGTGCAGTCGACGGCGTCGAAGCGGCCGGAGCGGGCGAGGAGGCGGAGGAGGGCGGAATGCGCGATAGGCGTGGGCGGCGGGAGTTTGTCGGCGTCATGGTGGCGGCTGCCGGAGTGGGAGCGGGACCAGGAGAGGAGCGCGTGGGCGAGGTCGGGGTCGCGCAGGGAGACGACGGCGTCGGCGAGGCCGCCGTCTGAGAGCGGGGAGGGGAGGAGCGCGGCGAGGGAGCGGGCCCATGCCGGGTTGGTGGAGCGGGTGGCGAGGACCCGCGCGAGCGACTCCGCGAGGGCGGGCGGGATCGGGTTGTGGCTGCGGCGACGGCCTGGGAGCGCGGTGATGCGGGGCAGGAGCCTGGACATGAAACGGTGAGGCGGCGGCCGCCGCTGCGGTGGGAGGAGGAGGCCGGAAGGGTGGAGGGAGGAGGTAGGCAATGCGGCGGCGCGGGACGAACTGGAGGCCGGCCTTGAACTCCAGAGACCAGCGGCTACTTTCTGCTGCATCTCGGCCGTTGAACGGCGAGGTCGTATGCTCCCCAGACTGCATCCAACCGTCCGCCAAATTTGCCTCGCCAGTGGGGAGGTTTACTGAAAAGGTTTTGCTGAGTTTTTTTTTTCAACGGAGGCATGAGAATGGCACATCTATCAATTGAGGAGAAAATAATTTCGCTCAAAAAACATTTAAGGAGAAAATAAAGTTTTACGAGAGACCCACAAGCATAACATGGCAATTACTCGTGCTGAGTAATAGGAGTATGCCAGTTTCTTTGCTTCCACGGTAACCCAAAATTTAAATTCCTCTAAGACGATATTTAGAAAGATCGGCGACGGCGCACACATGTGAGTATGTGGTGGAACATCCTAACATTTCTCTAGTTCCAAATTGTTCAAAAGAAAACGTAATGAGGGAGGCCATAGCATATTTATTAGGGTTTTATTTGTCGGTTCTGTTATCTCACCAATCATTACCGAAGCTCTTGAGGTGGTAAGTGACGGTGTTCATGTGCACAATGTAAAGCGTGTTTGAAGATCGGTTTGGAGAGAATAACTCACGCACCCAAAGGGTGGCATCGGTCATGTGTGTGTGTGCGTGTGTGTGTGTGTGTGTGTGTAATATTAGGACCGTGATATTTGGCACACGTGTGCCATATAAGCAAAACTGCCACACCTCTACTTGTTTCATTTAGAGTATCACACGATTCTTCGTCCTTTGACCTCGCCTCCTTCCAAATGGACCCAGACTCGTCTGAGAAACCTGCTTCTCCCGCACATCTCGCGTGCCCACCTCTGAGAAAACTGCCACTTCTTCACGTCTACCACATGATTTCTCTTCAGGACAAAGATATCATGGCATTCGTATGCAAGTTACCAACGTACCAGGTACTATGCTTCAACAACTACACCCCTTCAAAGTTACCGTTGTGTTTTATACACAAGATATAAGGTCTTTGATGTGTAAAATACCATGGTACTTACACATAAGTTATCAGGGTATATGTACATCAACCTTTCCACGGTCAAAGTTACCATGGGGGATTGTACATGAGTTACCGGTTCTACAGTTCGTATATTATCATGGTACTTGCACCTAAAAACCTAGGTGTGTTTCGGTAGCTTTTTCCATATGTCAAAAATTACCACGATATTTTTGTGTAACTTATCACGCCTATAGCACGTGTGCCCCTCATGACAGTAAACATTATGTGATCTTTCCGTGGCATGCCATGTGTTGTGTTCATACAAGAGGCCCACGCGCGAGGCGAGTGTATGTTTTTAACAACTTATTTTTCTTTGGTAAAAAAGTTACCATCATGTTTATATTGCAAGTTACCGGTTATGCGGTGCTTATATTATCATGTTATTTACACAAAAATTGTTGAGGATGTTTTGAACAACTTTTTTTGGGACAAAAAGTTATCATGGTGATTCTAGGTAACCTATCAAGCTCGTAGTTCTTAAAATATCATGCTATTTACACAAAATTTATCAGGGATATGTTTCAGCAAATTCCCTCCACGGGTCAAAAACTTATCATGGTGTTTAGTTATCGCGGTGCATATGTTTTCATACTATTTACACATAAAAATGCCAGGGGAGGGAGGTATACTACCGTGCTATTTACACAAAAGATACCAGAGTATCTTTTCAAAAAAAAAATTCCCTACGGTCAAAGTTACCATGGTGTTTCTACCTCAGTTATCAGATGTGCGTTGCGTATATTAACATCTATTTACACATAAATTATCGGGTAGCTTTTCACATTTGTCTTCCCAATGGTTAAAGTTATCATGATGTTTGTATCTAAATTATCAGGTCTATGGCGTGAATGTTATCGTGCTATTTACAAAAATTACCGGGGGCGGGTTCAACAAATTTATTCCCAATGATCAAAGTTACCACGATGGTTTTGCCAAAGTTATCACGCCTTCAGTGCTTATGACCATGCTACTTACACATAATGTACCGCGTGGTATACAAAAGTTATCATGTTGGTGGTGCATCAATTATCGTGGTGGTGATGGAGAATTTACCACGGGAAAAGTTTATGTGCCAGGTTTGATAGGTGAAACAAAAAGTTTTTCAGTGCTGACATATTAAAGGCAAAAACATGTCAAAAACAATATTTCCCTTAGCTATTTCAACAATGAATGTCATAGGTGAGGTGGTTAGCTCCCTTTGTTGATTACCTGCAGACCAGAGTTCAAATCCTAGTCCAAGCATTATAATCAGGAGATCGGGAAGGGAACTGACGGCGCTTGATGCGTGTGTCAGTTTCGCAATCTGCCACACGGTTGCCATATACATATTTCGAATATATTAACATCATAGGATTACAAAGAGATAGATACAAAATAGGGTTAGTATCTAATCTAATTATACCATGGTATGTACATGTTATGCCGGCCTCCCTCGATCTCAACTATGGGAAACATGATTGTGTTTGCACTCCTGAAACAATTTAAGTGGCAATAGTTTTGTGACATGTCGGCTAGCTGATCTTTGAGGACACAAACCGAACTTGCAACATCTTCTGAGCAACTGTTTATGAACAAAATGAAAATCTATCTTAATGTGCTTCGTCCACGCGTGAAAAATGAGTTGGAAGAGAGATAAGTGGCATCAATATTATCACACCATATAACTGGTGGAGAACCATTCAAACATCAAGTTCTTTGAGCAAAGTTTTCACTCAGATAAGTTCTGATGTGGCATTGGTGACCGCCTTGTACTCAGACTTTGTGCTAGAGCGAGACATAGTAGCCTATTTGCATGCACTCCAAGCAATCAGGTTGCCACCATGAAAGAGGGCATATCCCCACGTGGATCACCTATCCCCAACATCACCGGCCCAATCAGCATCAGAATACACCAAAATGGAACTGGAAACTGAGGGCCAAATGAGAAGACCATGATCGAGAGTGCCATGAACAAACCAAAGGATCCTTTTGACAGCAGACCAATGATCTTTAGTAGGTGAGTGAAGAAATTGACATACACGGTTGAGAGCAAACGATAAATCTAGACGTGTAAAAGTGAGATACTACAAGCCACCAACAAGACTCCGATAGGTACTGGCATCATAATAACCCAATGGAGAACTATCAGCATGAAACAGTTTGACAACAACAGACATAGGAGTATCGACAGCCTTGCACTTTATCATACCAGCACGCTGAAGAAGACCAAATGCATATTAACGATGTGTCAGAGTAAGCCCACCAGAACGTCGAGCAACTTCAGTACCAAGGACATAATGGAGAGGAGCAAGGTCGTTAACAACAAACTCCCGACGATCAATAGCCTATGAGGACGAGCCGAGCACGATGATGTCATCAACATAAACAAGGAGTTAAAGAATAATATCCAACCGATGCAGGATAAACAGGGATGTATCAGCGGTGGAAGCAACAAACCCATATCATTGAAGAACCGAAGCAAGTCGAGCATGCCATATTTGAGGAGCCTGCTTGAGAACATATACAACTTTAATAAGACGATAGATATGTGCACAAGATCCAAAAAAGGGTTTTCCCCCGCTTTGTATTACAAAGCAACCAGCCGGTACAACCAACGATAGGTGCTGGGGCGGAAGCAGCACAGACACACCCAAAAGAACCGAAAGAGAAAGACAAAAGAAACAAATGCCGACAACGACGGATCGACAAAAACAAAGAAGCCTCGCAAGCCCGCCGGAAATCTCCCACCTAGCTCCTAGACTCTGAAGCGCAAGTACCAATCAACACCTCCAATAAGGGACACGACGGTGACGACACTGCTGCCAAGGGTTTCCCCCGATACGCGACGAGGAGAGAGGAAGGATAGCCCCCGATGACCTCCAGGAAGGTCCGGCGGCACCCTCAGGCGCCATTGCACCGGTGTCGGTCAAGCCGACCGGGATTTCTCCCGATCCCAACCTTCACCTCGGGCACTCCGGAGCACGCCACCAAACCGAGCACCATCTTGCACCAACATGGTCTTGAGGCTTCCACGCCGCCTCACCACGGCAACACGAAGAGAGGTTTGCACATTGAAGAGGAGGAGCCGGGACTAGAGGCAGCAACACCGTCTACACACGGGAGAGCTCAACCTCCACCGTCAACGACGGTAGCCGACTGGACGCAATAGCAGGAGCATACCAGGCTCATGGGCCCACGGGCCCAACCGGGCCCTCATAGGCCCATAAAGCTCCCACCTTCGTGCTGCAGCAGGCATGACGTCAGCCCCGCCACCCCCGGTTCGAGCTGCTCCTCCTCCCCACCACGCAGAAGACACTGAAGCCGCGCCGGGGTTGGCCCGCTAGGACCCAGATGGGGACCGCAGGGCCTAGATCTGGACCAGGGGCGCGCCGCCAACCACCCCGCACCATGTGGTCTTGATACGTCTCCACCGTATCTATAATTTATGAAGTATTCATGCTATTATATTATCACCCTTGGATGTTTTATATGAATTTTTATGCTATTTTATATGGTTTTGGGGACTAACCTATTAACCTAGAGCTCGGTGCCAGTTTCTGTTTTTTCCTTATTTTAGAGTATCACAGAAAAGGAAAACCAAACGGAGTCCAATTGACCTGAAACTTAACAGAGCTTATTTTTGGACCAGAAGAAGATCAAGGGATAAAAGAGTTGGGCCAGAAGAGTCTCAGGCTTCCCACGAGCGTGGGAGGCACGCCTCCCTACCTCGTGGACAGCCCGGAGACCCCCTGACTTGTTCTCAACGCCAAAACCTCTTATATATACAGAAACCTCCGGAAATTAACCTAGATCGGAAGTTCCACCGCCGCAAGACTCTATAGCCACGAGAAATCAATCTAGGCCCTCTTTGGCACCCTGCCGGAGGGGGCCATCATCACCGGAGGGCATGGAGGAGGATCCCGGAGGGGCCATCATCATCATGAAGGCCAAGGACCAGAGGAAGAACCTATCCCCATCCAGGGGGAGGCCATGGAGGAGGAAGCACAAGGGGGATAATCTCTCCTCCTCTATCTTGGTGGCACCGGAGTGCCATCGAGAGGGGAATCATCGCCGCGGTGATCATCTTCATCAACATCACCACCCTCATCTATTTTACGCGGTCCACTCTCTCGCACCCCGCTGTAATCCCTACTTGAACATGGTGCTTTATGCCTCATATTATGATCCAATGATGTGTTGCCATCCTATGCTGTTTTGAGTAGATATCCTTTGTCTTTGGGTTGATTGATGATCTAGATTGGTATGAGTTGTATGTTTTACTTTGGTGTTGTCCTATGGTGCCCTCCGTGTCGCGCAAGTGTGAGGGATTCCCGCTGTAGGGTGTTGCAATATGTCCATAGTTTGCTTATTGTCTGCGTTGCGTGAGTGACTGAAATACAAACACGGATAAGCGGGACATGGCGTATGGGAATAAAGAGAACTTGATACTTTAATGCTATGGTTGGGTTTTACCTTAATGATCTTTGGTAGTTGCGGATGCTTGCAAGAGTTCCAATCATAAGTGCACATGATCCAAGAAGACAAAGTATGTTAGCTTATGCCTCTCCCTCATATGAAACTGCAATAGTGATTACCGGTCTTGTTAACAATTGCCTAGGACAATTCCGCACACCGATCCATCATTATTCCACACTCGCTATTTATAATATTTAGTAATATATTCTAACTTTATGATAACATCACCTACTTTAATATTTTAGATCTCCAATATAATACAAAGTTATCCACTTCATACCCACAACGTAGTTTTATTTCTCGTTTCTAGTTGGAAGCAAACGTTTGGTGTACGTAGAGTCGTATCAGTGGCAGATAGGGCTTGAGAGAATATTGATCTTACCTTTAGCTCCTTGTGGGTTCGACACTCCATACTTATCACTTCCACCTTTGAAAATTGCTACGATGATTCTCTGCACTTGGGGATTATCAAGCTCTTTTCTGGCGCCGTTGCCGGGGAGCAATAACGTGGGGTTGATATTCTAGTGTGTGCTTGTTTGCTTTCTTCACTAAGTAGACTTTTTTCCTTTTTTTGTTTCTGTTTAGTTGTGGGTGAAACATACAAAAAAAATTAAAAGAATGAAAATACAAAAAAATTTACTTGTCTCTCATGCCTAAAAAGTTTTTCAAAAAGAGAAGTGATTGGAAAGTTATGCATTGAAGAAGTGATTGTCGACCTTGAGCACTCGTGTTCATGCTCACGGAAACAATGTAGAATTTTTCATGGAATTTTCTTTGTAAATAATTAACCCCTTATATATATCCATTGTATTATAAAAATAATGTGCCAAGATTTGGTTTTAGGATGATTAGATTGCTTGTTTACTATGTGCAGAACAAAAACATAAACTTTGGCTGTAGCGCGTGATTTTACATTTTTTACTGGAAAGTCAAATGGGTCTGAAACTTTTTGAACATTACTTCTGTATAAAATTTTCAAATCTTCAAATTTATTTCATAATTTTTGGAGTTACATAAGTTTACTAAACCTCCAGATTACTACAGACCGTCTTGTTTTAGACAGATTCTGTTTTTCGTGTGTTGTTTGCTTATTTTGATGCATCTATGGCTAGTATAGGAGCGTATGAACCATAGAAAAGTTGGAATACAGTAGATATAGTTCTAATATTAAATTAGAATGAGTTTGCAACAATACCTAAAGGTAGTGATTTGCTTTATTATACTAACGGATCTCACAAAGTTTTTGTTAAAAGTTTTTTTGTGGATGAAGTGTTCGAAGAACGAGGAGTTACCGATGTGAGAGGAATAAAGTGAGGCAAGAGCTCAAGCTTGGGGATGCCCAAGGCACCCCAAGTAAATATTCTAAGAATACTCAAGCAATTATCGGTATACCTCGATTTTTTGTTTTGTTCACATGATTTGTGTCCTTTGTGTTTTTTTATTTTTCCTTTATGAACCATTCTAGTATGAGATAGCCCTTCATTGATTTATAGAATGCTTCATGTACTTCACTTTTATCTTTTAAGTATGATCTTATAGAATTGCTCTTTGTGCCTCACTTAAATATTTTGAGTATGGTTTTATAGAATGCTTCATGTGCTTCACTTATATATTTTGAGCTTGGATATTGGTTAGTCTATATTAATTGTAGAATGCTCCATGAACTTCACTTATATCTTTTGGAGTATGAATAATACTATAATCTAAGGTGGATCTGGAAGAGTGTCAACTTTAGTCAGTAATGATTCTACTATTCCGAATGAGAAGAATTTTGCTTATGTGGAGAGTAGTAAAATTTCTATGCTTGTAGATGATGAAAAGAATGCTTTGTGTGATGGTTATATTGTTTAATTCATTCATGATGCTACTGAAAATTATTATAAGGGAGGAATATATGCTTGTAGGAGTTAGAATAATATTAAGTTTCCTCTCTATGTGCTTAAAGTTTTGAAGTTATACTTGTTTTTTCTTCCTATGCTAGTTGATTCTTGTTCCTATAGATTATGTGCTCACAAAATCCCTAGGCATAGGAAGTGGGTTAGATTTAAATATGCTAGTCATATTCTTCATGATGCTCTCTTTATGTTTCAATTCTTATCTTTTATGTGAGCATCATTGAAATCATCATGCCTAGCTAAAAGGCATTAAAGAAAAGCGCTTGTTGGGAGACAACCCAATATTTACCCTTTCTGTTTCTGTGTGTTCTCATGATTAAGATAATTTATTAATCATTTATTATAGCTTTTGTTTCAATAAAGTACTAAGTAAGACCTTTGGAAAGACTTGGATGAAAGTTAATGTGATCTTACTATAAAAAAATAGAAACTTTGCGCTCACAAGATTAGCTGCCATTTTTTACATAAGAGTGTGATTGAGTTGATTATTTTTTCATAAGATTAATAGACAAATTCCTCACGTCCATCAATTTATTTCAGAATTTTTGGAGTAGCAGAAGTATGGTTGGTGTTCAGATCATTACAGATTGTTATGTTTCTGAAAGATTCTGTTTCCATTGCATAGTTTGCTTGTTTTCTAGTTTCTATAGCTTATATTTCTCAATATAAATAGTATAAATGATATGGTGCAGTAGGCATTGTGTGAGAACAATTATGAACCTTGTCTTTGACAGTACCAAAGTGAATGGTTTACTCTTTATCATACTAACCTATCTCACGAAGTTCCGTTAAGCTTTGTGTGATTAAAGTTTTCAAGCTTTGGGTGAGATATCGATATGAGGAGAATAAGGAGTGGAAAGACCCTAAGCTTGGGGATGCCCAAGGCATCCCAAGGTAATATTCAAGGAAGACTCAAGCGCCTAAGCTTGGGGATGCCCCGGAAGGCATCCCCTCTTTCGTCTTCAAAATTATTGGTATACCTTACTCGGAGCTATATTTTTATTCGTCACATGATATGTGTTTTGTTTGGAGCGTATTTTCAATCTTACTTGCTGTTTGAATAAAATCATTGGATCTGAAATATTAAATGAAAAAGAATCCTCCCATGGCTAGTTAATTATTTGACTACTCAGTGTCCTTCACTTATATCTTTTTGGAGTAGTTTGTCATTTACTCACGTGCTTCATATATATCCTATGAGTAAATGGTTGAATGAATTAAATATCATAAGTCTGAATTTATATATCTTTCATATGCTTATACCATGGGGAGTAATGACTTCACACAGAATAAGTATAGGTAGTAAACTTATTGAAAGTTAGCAAACGTAGAATTGGTCACTTGAACAATTCATGAAAGAATATTGAAGGAAGAGAGATTTCACATATAAATATCTAGCTTGGACATCTTTTGTAAGTGTGAGCACTCATTAAAATATGACATGCTAAAAGGTTGATGTCAGACAAGGAAGACAACATAATGGGTTATGTTTTCTTATATCCGAAATAAAGTATATTGTCTTGAATCATCCATATTGTTGAGCTTGCTTTTCCCCCACATGCTAGACAAATTCTTTGCACCAAGTAGAGATACAACTTGTACTTCCAAATATTCCTTAAACCAGTTTTACCATGAGAGTCCACCATACCTACCTATGGATTGAGTAAGATCCTTCAAGTAAGTTGTCATCGATGCACGCAATAAAAATTGCCCTCTAAATATGTATGATCTATTAATGTGGAGAAAATAAGCTTTATACGATCTTGTGATGTGAAAGAAATAAAAGTGACGGACTACATAATAAAGGTCCATATCACAAGTGGCAATATAAAGTGATGTTCTTTTGCATTAAGATTTTGTGCGTCCAACCATAAAAGTGCATGACAACCTCTACTTCCCTCTGCGAAGGGCCTATCTTTTACTTTTATCTTCTACCCTTATGCAAAAGCATGGTGATCTTCACCTTTCCTTTTTACATTTTATCATTTGACAAGCACATTGTATTGGAAAGATCCTGATATCACTACTAGGGAAAACCTTATACACAGAATCTTAGCAGCAGCGCGGTCTAAAAACAGACGCTGCTACTAATTAGCAGCAACGAGCTTTAGAAAAGAGCGATGCTAATGACTGAGTAGCAGTAGCGCTCTAGGTGAAAAGAGCGCTACTACTATAATTGCCACGGTGTTGCCTCCAGGCTAGATATAGTAGTAACGCCCTTCCCGTGGACGCGCTACTGCTAAAGAACTTAGTAGCAGTGGTTTTGCTCAAAACTCGCTGCTGGTAAGTATGGCCACAACTAATTAAGTTTAGTCCCATACTGCTAAGCGAACAAGGTGTTTACCACCTTAAATATGTTGCTTCTCAACCTATCTCGAGCACTTGGTCTTTATTGAACTATATGTGTATGATTTGTGGTTGCAATATGGATCCTCGCCTGTACCTATACAGGTACAGTGAGGATTCATGTTGACTATTTAGATTATACACAAAAAGATCAATGATGAACAATGTATATTTTTGATGTTTTTACTAAACAAAAGAAATAACTGCTTCCATTAGCAGTAGCGGTTTTTCCCAAAACGCGCTGTAGATAAGTTAGTTATAGCGCGTTTTCTGTACGTGCGCTACTGCTAGTTCGAGTTAACCACCCCCCGCATCAAAATTTCGCTAAGTCCTCCTTTCCCCCCACCGGCCTGTTCCCCTACTCCCTGTCGCCGCCGCCCGAGCCCGAGCGCGCCTGCGCCCTCACCGCCGCCCGCCCTCAACCTCATCGCCACCGCTCTCGACCACACTGTCGCCGCCCTCGACCTCACCGCCGCCACCCTCGACCGAGCCCGCCGAGCCCGCCGCCCTCCCGATCCCGAGCCCGCCCTCGCCGCCCCTCCGTCGCCGAGCACCTCCCCGCCACCGTCTCTCCCTCTATAAGCCCCCACCCCTCCCCAACCCCCTCTCTCTTTGCTTAGTTAGTAGATGATTTTAGTAGTAGTAGATGTTAATTTAGGGTTCATAGATAATGATTTTTAGAAGTAGTGGATATTAATTACTAGTAGTGATGGTAAACTAGTTGTATAATTAGCAGTAGTACATGTTAATTAGTAGTAGATATAAGTTAGATGCTAATTATTAGTAGTAGATGTAAGTTAGATGTTAATTAGTAGTAGTAGATGTGCTAGTTTCTTTCTATTTATAATAAGTTTATATTTAGTAAGAACTAGTTGAATTAATAGAACTAGTTTAGTTTTAGTTGAACTAGTTAAGTTTTAGTTGAACTAGTATAGTAAGTAAATTAATAACTAGTTGAACTACTTCATTTTTAGAAAGAACTAGTTTTTTCTTTTTATACTAAGTTTATATTTAGTAAGAACTAGTTGAATTAACAGAACTAGTTGAATTAATAGAACTAGTTGAACATGCCATATTTGGTGTTATTTTTTAGTTTAAGCAATTATTTCATGTTTTGGTTACACCTCTGAGTGGCCTATGTTTTGCCGGAGTGTTGATTAATTTCCGTTCCGGCAAATTTCAGGCGCTCGATATGTCCTTTTTTAGCAAAGGTCATGCCGGATTTTTTCGTGAATTCTGGCATAACTTGTGCTAGAATATGTGGGAAATATCGAGTGGCCTGGATTTTCTTTGAAAAATAATGATCTAATTTAGGTTTTTTAGTACATATATTTAATTGTACAAGTTTAATCTTTGAATTATGAAAGTAGTAAATGTCATACTCGGACGACGACAGTCTCCCGGGGGAGTGCAGCTGGTGCCACGACGATCGAGGTATGTGCAACAGGTTCGTTGAGCTGTACGAAGATCGGCGCTTCAGCATTAAGCTCGAGGAGACCTTCGATGTTGAAATGGTACGTAACAACGACAAGTGTTTTTTCGTAATTAAGCATGACTTCAACTATTTCAACGTCTAATTTTCATCTTTTACAATTCGACTAGCTTATCCCATGCCATGCAAGACGCTATGTCTTGGAGAGGATGGGTTTTGAAGACCATGAAAATTTTCAAACAAAGAAAATACACCTAAGGACCCATCATGATATCGATTTTGAAGTAAATCTGTATAATTCTCAGAGTGTAACCCATTTTGGTTGTCAAAATTGAGAAGCACTTTGCAAAATGTATGGTTTTTATGAGGGTATGATTGTCATCATGGATCTTGGTCATCCTGACATCGAGCAAGACAATATGGACATTTGGGTCCTTGTTGATACGCTTCCGATTCTACCGCAATGTGAGTTTCTCTAACATAGTTATTAACTAATGTATATTGTTTATTTTAAAATAGTTGATAGCTTATTTCCATTGACAGCTTATTTTGAATCTTCAAAGAATGTGCAGAAGATGGTAGACAAAACCCACTACACTGATGGCTCCGAATTAACATATAAGGAGAAAAATCATCTGATTGCTTATTGTACTTTTTTTGAGAATTACAATACCTATTATCGAACTCCTCCAAATTATGGTGAATACGTGCCACTAGTGCACGTGTTGAACCACGATAACTTCTATGAAGATACTCTGGTAAGATATTTTACTATTACGACATCCGTGCATCTTTTGCATACTTCTAAAACTAGTACATCATTGCTAACTACGAAGTTATTACTATGTTTTTCAACAGAAAATCCCGATGGATTGTGTGCCTCATCTGATGTATTACAATGGTCGCCTTGAAGTTCTGAACCTACAGCCAGGTCATCCTACGGATCTCACCTGTGCATATCGAATTTCTAAAACCGGTGAACACATGCTAATCAAAGAGTGGAAAAAATGTTTGGACATTCGTAAGGAGGTTCTTGGAAGCAACATTAAGCGAAAGGCAAGAATTGGAGACAGGATAATCTGGATTCTCCATAATGGAGAGCGAGGGGCTATCTTGTTTTTTGCTATTTTACCTTAGAGAATATAGTAGGTCCTAAGAGAATGTAGTAGGTCCTATGAGGTACAATATGTTTATTATGTGATACAATGTGTTAGAGTTGAAGATGTCAGGAGTACTTGTGATTACGACTAGTGACCAATGATATGATGATGATGATAAGTTGTTAATGATATGATGATGATGATATTTATTATATCATTGGGTGAAAGAACCGTGGATTAGTTTCAAGTGGATGTCCGTCCACTTGAAACTAGTCCACACGGTTCTTTCACCCCGTGATGTAATAACTCATTATGATGTAAAAACAATTTGTAAATTCTTGTTGTATGAAAATTGTGTAGAGGTGTACGAATACACCATGAAATAAAAAAGAAATAAAATACGAAATAATAGTAGCAGCGCGGGCAGAGAGAAGCGCTACTACTAATTACCAGCAGCGCTCCTCCTGGAACTCGCTGCTACTAAGTCGATTTAGCCGTAGCATGGGTGGAGGCATGCTACTGCTATTCGCTAGCTGTAGCGCCTTATCAGTAGCGCACCACCCCGCGCTACTGATAGGTCTAAAACCCGCGCTGCTACTAGCCTTTTCCCTAGTAGTATATATATATATATATCCAATTGGATGTAAATTATCATGAACTATTATTGTTGACATTATCTTGAGGTAAAAGGTTGGGAGATGAATCTATAAGCCCCTATCTTTTTCTGTGTCCGATTAAGACTTTGAACCCATAAATATCACGTGAGTGTTAGCAATTGTGAAAAATTAAATGATAGTTGAGTATATGGAGTTTGCTAAATCAAAGCTCTGACATAAACCCTTCCTGAAAATAAGATGAATTGCAATTGTTCGATGACTGAGAATATAGTTTGTTAGTTTCAAGAAAGTTTATGATCTATACTTTAACATGTGAATAGCTTGTTACTTGATCATGAGTCTTTTTATGAAAATGAGCTACTATTATGATATATTGATGCTAGAAAAAATGATTGGAACTATCATTGATGAAACTTATGCACTTGCTAGCATTCACACTTTATAAATTATTTCTTTTATTATTTACCTACTCAAGGACGACCAGGAATTAAGCTTGGGGATGCTGATACGTCTCCAACGTATCTATAATTTATGAAGTATTCATGCTATTATATTATCAACCTTGGATGTTTTATATGCATTTTTATGCTATTTTATATGGTTTTTGGGACTAACCTATTAACCTAGAGTCCAGTGCCAGTTTCTGTTTTTCCTTGTTTTAGAGTATCGCAGAAAAGGAAAACCAAACAGAGTCCAATTAACCTGAAACTTGACAGAGCTTATTTTTGGACCAGAAGAAGACCAAGGGATAAAAGAGTTGGGCCAGAAGAGTCCCGGGCTGCCCACGAGGGTGGGAGGCGTGCCCCCTAGGCGCCCCCTACCTCATGGACAGCCCGGAGACCCCCCTGACTTGTTCTCGACGTCAAAACCTCTTATATATATAGAAACCTCCAGAAATTAACCTAGATCGTAAGTTCCACCGTCGCAAGCCTCTGTAGCCACGAGAAATCAATCTAGGCCCTCTCTGACACCCTGCCAGAGGGGGCGATCATCGCCGGAGGGCATGGAGGAGGATCCCGGAGGGGCCATCATCATCGTGAAGGCCAAGGACCAGAGGGAGAACCTCTCCCCATCCAGGGGGAGGCCATGGAGGAGAAAGCACAAGAGGGAGAATCATCGCCGCGGTGATTCGTATTCATCAACATCACCATCATCATCTATTTTACGCGGTCCACTCTCCTGCACCCTGCTGTAATCCCTACTTGAACATGGTGCTTTATGCCACATATTATGATCCAATGATGTGTTGCCATCCTACGATGTTTTGAGTAGATATCCTTTTTCTTTGGGTTGATTGATGATCTAGATTGGTATGAGTTGTATGTTTTACTTTGGTGCTGTCCTATGATGCCCTTCGTGTCACGCAAGCGTGAGGGATTCTCGCTGTAGGGTGTTGCAATATGTCCATGGTTTGCTTATCTGCGTTGCGTGGGTGACTGAAACACAAACACGGATAAGCGGGACATGGCGTATGGGAATAAAGAGGACTTGATACTTTAATGCTATGGTTGGGTTTTACCTTAATGATCTTTAGTAGTTGCGGATGCTTGCTAGAGTTCCAATCATAGGTGCATATGATCCAAGAAGAGAAGGTATGTTAGCTAATGCCTCTCCCTCATATGAAACTGCAATAGTGATTACTGGTCTTGTTAACAATTGCCTACGATAATTCCACACACCAATCCACCATTATTCCACACTCGCTACTTATATTACTTACTAATATATTCTAACTTTATGAGAACATCACCTACTTTAATATTTTAGCTCTCCGATATAATACAAAGTTATCCACTTCATACCCGCAATGTAGTTTTATTTCTCATTTCTAGTTGGAAGAAAACGTTTGGTGTACGTAGAGTCGTATCAGTGGCAGATAGGGCTTGAGAGAATATTGATCTTACCTTTAGCTCCTTGTGGGTTCGACACTCCATACTTATCACTTCCACCTTTGAAAACTGCTACGATGATCCTGCACTTGGGGATTATCAGGTCTCGCCGCTAAGGAGCCGCGCCGCCACCTCGCCCGCCGCCGGCCATCGCCGTAGGGCTGCCGAACCGCCGCCAAACCGAGCTACTCTGCCGCCCGTCCTGTGCTGGGAAGAAGAAACGAGCGCGCGCGGGACAAGAAATCCCGCGCCACCGACACCACCCGGGCCAGCGCCGGGGGCGACCGCCGACAACGGCGGGGGGAAAGGGGAAGGGGACCACCGAGAAGGAAGGGACCACGCGCCACCCTGGCCACCTCCCGAGGAGGCGGCGCAAGGGCGGATCCGGGAGGGGGGGAGGGGCCGGGCCGGGCTCGAGCAACCGACGGTCGGGGACGGCGGCGGAAGGTGGCTAGGGGAGGAACCCTAGCGAGAGCGGGGTTGGGAGTTCATATGTACACAAGATCACTCACAAAATGATTCGAATTAAGCAAAACAGTGTACAAGGTGAATGGGTTCTTCACCCAGTTTCACCATAAATTAGCACGATAGGTTGTCCACGCATGCACACACGGCATTTTACAAAACATATATAACAATGCTTGCATTTTTTTGATTTATTTTAGATTTCTCGTGATGTTTTGGAAAAGACGTTCTTATCGACTACGAAAGTGCATGTGATGACTTCGTCAATTTAAAAATGATGTGTCAGCTCAGTTTCTTGAAGATGCTTATAGGGATAAAAAGCATGTATGTGTGTTTATATAGATGAGTGTGCATCTGCATTTGTAACATATGAGATTTGTACCACCGAAAAAAAGCGTGTGGTCAGAAATTTGTGACCTGGACCACTATAGTAGTACTATCATTAATAAGGGAAAACTTTGTTTTCGCCACTCTAGTTTTTGCTCATTTTGTTTATGCTACTCTAAAATTTGACATCTCATTTTTGCCACTTTTAGCTTTCGGCAATATATCACAAATGCCATTCCAAGTCAAAAGCAATAACCTTTCATTTCACTTTTGCCACTCTTAGCTTTTGATAATGTATTACAGTTGCCACTCTGAAATTATTGCTTTTGCCACAAAATTGCAGATGTGATATATTGTCAAAAATTAAGAGTGGCAAAACTAAAATGTCAAATTTTAAAGCGGTATAAGCAAAATTGACAAAATCTAGAGTGACAAAAACAAAATTCTCCCATTAATATTTGTCAAGGTTGGTGAAGTATACTACTAGCATTTTAGCCTAACTCAGTTGGTTAGGTTATTTGTGGTGGAACCAGTCGATCAGAATTCAAGGCCTAGATTTAGGACTGGTGCTCGTATTTTTTCAAATTTAAATTCAAAAATGTGTCAGTCCAGTTTTTAGAAGGTGCTCATAAGAATAAGGTGTGTGTGTATATGTATATGCGTTTGTATGAGCATCTGACTATGTTAAAAAAATCGAACAACTGTCAACATTGGTATGGTTATTATTAAAGACGCATGTATAATAAATTCTTTTTGAGGGTGCATGTATAATAATTGGATTAACAGGAAAAGGTAAAGTTTTCCATCCTTAAACAAACCCTGTTCAGATCAACAGAAGGGCCCACTGATCGATTTTGTTTTCGATTCCTCTCTCCGGTCCGGTGAGTGCCTGCCTCCGTCTCCACGTTGTCGGATCCCGGCCGCCTTTAATTTGATGCCGGGTTAGTTGATGAGAATGAGATGACGCAGGCATATTTTGCACCCGCGGCGTATTACGTAGCTGTAAATGTAGTCCATGTTACTCCACTACATATCCTCAAACGTACTATTACCATAAGAATCTCTACTCTTAATGTCTCAGTTGGTAGTCTGCGTTCCGGATTTTATTTTTGTCCCATCATTTTCGTCTCACCATTTTCGTCCAGTTTTTTTTCGCTGTTTTTTTTCGTCCTCACCCCCATCTCATCCCACGCAAGCCAAAAAACTCCACACCCGGCAGAAAAAACGCTCCATCGATCCCATCCTTCATTGCCGACTCCTCTCGATCCCATCTCTACTCCAATACGATCCGCCGCCGAGATCCGAGACGATACGCCGCCGCCGAGGACCGATTGGAGCCGCCGCTGGCGCTGGCCAGCCTCCCCACCGATGTGCGCGCCAGGTCGCCGCTCCCGCTCCCGCAGCCGAGCATAGCAGCAGCGGCGGAGCCCCAACCGCCACCACGTTCCTCCTGCTCTCCGGCAAGTCCGCCCAGGACCAGCAACTCCTTGCCTCCGCCGCCGGCGAGCTCTCTCTGGCGGAGGAGGGCAGGGGCGAGCTCGCCGTCTCCCTCGCGCTCGACGCCAGCGGGGACGCGGGCTACGATGCGGCCGCCTACATGGGCGCGCTCCAGGCGCGGCGCTTCGGGAGGTGGATGCGTTGGTCGCCGCGGATGGCATCCACGCACGACCTCGTGATACAGTGAGTGCAAGATTTTGTTATTTTGAATCTCGCTCCATCAGAAAAATTAATAAACGATGAATTTCCTCTTGAAATCGCTCAAATTGGGCTTACTCTTTGCTTCCCCTCTGTCTATAGGAACTTCACCAAACTTCCGGTGGGCGTCGTGTGCGGCACATACATGCAGTTCAAAGGCAGAGGTGCGTCAAATATGTATGCCAATTGGTGCTTGTTTTTGTTGTCCCTTTTAGTGTGTATCTCTGATGATTTTTCAATCTCGTTGATCAATGTCTGTCACTTTGGTGAGTAGATGAATTGTGCTATTCTGTTTGTTGTATGTTCAGTTGATGATTCGCTTGACATATCCACAAGGTACAGTATGTGATCCAACCACACGTCGCATAGTTGAATTCCGAAGCAATTAGCTTGATTACCTGCAGTCCATCTAATTCTCATCTAATGCTGATTAGTTTAGGCGAGTCAACACATAGGACGGAAAGACCCTTTTATAGTGTTCTCAAGGGGAGTGTACCGTGTGTGGGGGCATATCTCTGTTCCTTTGTATGGTTGTTTAACAATTTGTGAAATGCTTGTAGTATGATAATTTAGATAGTGGGGATATGTTACAGAAAGTGCTGTGCCTGGCCTCACATGTACATGATTTGATTTATCATTAAGTGCTCTCTTTCCCACTAAATTTCACATCTGCCATCTGAAAAAAACAAATCCATATTTACCTGATTTCAAGTTCAAAAGGCTCCAAGCTTCTTTGTCTATCATTTCCTGTTCAAAACTGACAACGAAACTTTGTGAAGCCTTTCAGTTTGTCTTTGTTTCAGTTACTTTACCATTCGGTCTTGATGCCTGAACTATGTGAACATTGTCAGCTTAGTAAAATGGTATGAACTTGTGTGCCATACACATAGCAGGTTGAAAAACTACCATTGTATTTGCATATACTGCTTGTGGCACAATTTTCTGAAAACATGTTGGTGGTCATTGGTCAACAAAAGTTTTCAGCATTCGGCACGGTGTTAATATTCTTGAATTTATTGTGCTTCTAGAATTATAGATTTCCAAATAATTAGATGGTCAGCTATGCAATATAATATTCCCATAGTATTGAAATCTTCTGTTCTGCAAATAGTCCTTCAGCAAACGGCGCTTACACTTAATATGGGATACTCCAAATCCATAAGAGCAGGCTATATCTGATATTTTCTCCATACAGAGTCGGCAGCGACTTGATTTATATTTTCCGCTACTTGTCAATATGATGGCCCGTTGTAAATAAATGAGGCCTGGCCATCACTTATACTTGGGAACTACTTTTCAGTGATAGCTGTATTGACTAAGGTACTATTTTTTCTTTCTTAAAGATTGATTTCTTCAGTGGTGTGTGTTTTACTTTACAGTTTTGATAAGATTCCATTGCCAACACACTTTTTTTCTTGACAGGGAACTACGGCGGGCTTATGCCTACTGAACTATATTCGAAACTATCAGAGTGTATAGCAGATTAGAGCAGATTACAGCAGCCTTAAAGGTAAAATGATCTGACCATTTTTTTCCACAATACACAGGTAGTACATAGTAATAGCCCTCTTAATAATTCCTATATAAAAGTATGATCTAAACATTTTGTTGAGTTGTTTTTGCACCAGATTGTTGGCCATTAACGGTTATCCATGGCACTAAAACTACTTGATCTCAATACATTCACCTCACAACACTTGTTGGCGAAAACATGTGCTATAGCACCAAAGAAGTTGAGGTCAAATTAATGAGGTGATAGCTAAACTCCTTAAACTGGATATATTTGTGTTTTGTTTGCTTCAAGTATATAGACATATATTCCTTGATCAAAACTCATTGACACTGCTACCACTAATTTGCTTCAGGTCATCGACTTGAAGATTGATAAATATGGTTCTGTTATTATGCAGGAGTTGTGTGATCTGAGGAGAAACTATTCTCATGCAAATCAGATAATTGTTGTAGGAATTAAAAGGCACGTGATTGTACTGTTGTTCTGGGATTTTGTTTCTCATGTTCCTCAACCCTAATGTCTACATGAGATGTGAGTTCAACGGATAAAGGAAATCACATTACTAATAGAATGGTAGGTAGAATCACGGTGATTCATACAAAAATTCACTTAATTTATCATATAACGAATCATATAATTTATCAGCTGCCTCAACGACTCACACTTTTGCAAGTCTTCATATTTTAGAAAATACGACTGAATTTGATAATTGGATCAAATGCAGTTATATGTCTTGTACTTGCTTTGGTTGAATCTGAAATTTTGTCAGAAACATAACGAACCACTTAGATATATAAAGCATTGATCTGTGCAGAACTGAGAGATGTTGTGTTTTTACAGTTCTTACGCTGTTGATTGAATTTTCTTATCCCACATTTTTTTTCAGATGCCGCAGCAAAGAAAATGCTCTCAGCCTTGGACGATCCATTCACTCGATTCTTGAAACCATTACCTTTTCTGAAGCAAGACTAGCTAGCACCCAAGGTGCCCTGGCAGGTGTAGGTTTATCCATTGGCTACCCGTTGGAGCATCACTTGCGGTGCTCTTTGTAATGTCACTTGGTGGGTTTTGTAGAAATGACTGTCTAGAGACGTTTTATCTTGATAATTGACAACATAAGAGTGCAAAATATTTGACAGCAGATCGCTTATGGTAAGACCTAGCTATTATCAATAATTTTAGTCCATTAAATGCGGTCTTAGTGAAAGGGTGTTCCTTTATCATGGTTGAAGGTTGCATGACTTCTGCTAGGTGTTTTGATACTTTTCGGTCTCTACTTGAATGTTGCGTACCTAATTTTTTAGTGGCCAACAATCTTGCACTGATTCTTGCTAGGGGTCATCAAGGAAACTCAATAGATGGCTATTTCAGTGGAGATTATACCAGAGATGTTGTTTTGAAGTAAGCTCCTGCACACCATTCTTTTGTAGTTCTTTCAGAAGTAATGTTTCATTCTTTTACTTGAGACTAGAGTGGTTGATGCTCATTCATCTTAATTTAATACAGAGTATATGCCAGGAGAGAAAGATATACTTGAAACCCGATGAGGTCAATGATGTGGAGATTTTACCAGAGATGTTGTTTTCAAGTAAGATTTTGTGTGGGATTATACCGATCGCACCAGCACGCCACATTGTTGCTCCATGGCAAAGGCAGTGAGGTAATTTTTCTTTTCGCACTGATGTAATTTTCCTTTTCTTTTAGCCCACTCCTAGGTCTCTTCCGTTCATATTCTAATCACGCATGGTGAGCGGCTGTTTCGACGGCGACTTGCTGGCTGCTGTTGGCTTGTACGTGTGGAAGGCAGTTGTTCACGGCAGACCAGTGAGCGGCGGTGGGTGGGCGTGACCACATGGTGGTTGGATAGTAGGCTTCACGACGTTCAGCCTCGGCCACCATCATACCACGATCTCGGCCCACCCGGAAAGTCGGATGAAGAGGTGGTGGATGGTGAGGACCAATCATTATAGCTGCTGCTCCATTACTTCCGCTCCTCGAAAAGCTCCCTGAGCCCGACCAACAATGGGATCTTCCTCTGAGGTTCACGCTACTCCTTGTCCAGACTGATCCCGGAGAGGAGAACAAACCTCTGAGCACATGCTCGTCAACTCCATGCCGGCCGCTCCAAGCGCCCCTGCTTCGTGTCTTCGAGGCAGGCGCCGAGATAGCCTTTTGCAGCGAGCTGTGGTGTGTGGACTCTGCGGCGAGATAGGATTCAGAATCCTTTTCCGTGGTGAGATAACCCTGCCACCACTCATATGCCATTGCATATAAGTGAATCTGTTTTATAGAAATCAATCTTGCACGTTGGTTAGCTCCGTAATTTATTTTATTCCGTAGCAGACTGAGTTGCTCACAGCCTATTTGCTGGAACGCCAACGAGGAGTCATTTTTCCATCTCCACAAATATTCTTGGTCTCTTCAAATTAATTGCTTCTTAATCCAACTACCATTTTTCAAGATTAGTTCGTTTAAATAATATTTATTTTTGTACCAGTGTTGATCAAGTAGGTTATTATTGTGAGGAATCAGCAGTAGGATGCACATGTATTTGTTTCTTGCCACTGGTTGCAAAAGCCTAAAAAATGATATGTTTTATTCACCTCTTAACAGTAATACGAGTATTTTGTTTATTTCCTACTCCCTTTTAGTGATTACTGATTAGTCACTCTTAAAGGTGAATGCATGTGTATAATAGGTGTGTCATGGCTGCATTTTGCGGCCCCTTACTACTGGAAAGTAATCTCCTTTGGATGATTTGTATTTTTTTCTGGAATTTATACTTAGATAGCACATCCAAGGAAGGAAGGAGATTGAGGTCGGCACCTCCTGAAGGCATGCATGCTCTCCACCGAGAGAGGGAAGGGCATCTTTTTCTTGGGTTGCAGTTTCCACCTTGTTGTTGGGTGAGGTGAGTCATGATTTCTCTCCTCCCGCTTCATTTTTTAGAGATACTGAACTATAATTTCTATTTTGTGCTCATGAATTGCATACTTGGAGGTTTATTCGATTTAGAGATATCACACACACACACCCACGCACGCGCACACGCACGCACACGCACGCACACGCACGCGCACACGCACCCACATGCGCACACACACACACACACTTATGATCTATAAGAGAAGCTGAGATTTTGGCAATAGATGCGTGACAAAGTAGTGGTTGGTGTTGGGTTTAATCAATTATCAAATGTTTTGCCAGTAACAGAAAATTACCTTCCTCGTAAATTTATTGTCCTTTTGTTTCATGGTCCAGCTGATTCGTTGTTTGTCAGAGCTCTTGTGGATAATTAGACATGGGGTGCATGGCAAAATTAGGACAGACTGAAGGCAGCAAATTCCGCGTTGGCCGTGCACTTTGAGGAGAAGACATTGTCTTTGTATAAGTGCCCCTAGAATCATCTCTTTACAGCAGAGATAAGGCCTTCAGGTAATTTGTGATGATCTTTTTAGCATTCTTAATTGATGACATTTCTGAAGGGAGATGATCCTCAGCATTTCATAGTTATTTTTTGTACTGTTGTAATCTCAAATTTCACATTCGAACTTAACTTGTTATCAAATAATTTTGGAACAAAATTTACTTTACCTGCCCTCCACAGAACCAAAGGTTCACGAGGACTTTTGTTGCTCTAATGCTTCTTCGATGACCATCTCGCCGTTCGCCCTTGCAGATAGATATGGCCGCATAAATCGCACCGATGGATCCAGTCCTTCGCTAGGTCCAACCTACCCCGCACCAGCCTCAAGCACGCGAGACACTGTTACCTTGTGTTCTAACTGGTTACCACAATCAAATCCATTTTTGCCCAGTTAAATTAGTTAGCTCATTTTGTTGATAACTGAGTTGCATTGGTAATATATACTGAACTATCTTTGGCATTCTGTTTTGCAATATATTCTAATTGTCAGGATTTTTGCTACATTTTTGGTGTAGATTTTAGGGACATTAATGTAGTGCTAATGCCTTCCGTGCAGGTTATTCAGTCAACGCATATTCTGTCTTTTGGCATGTGTATGCTTGCTCTTGTGCTCATGTTGTAATCGTGACCTGTAATCAGTCCATGATCCTTGTGTGACCAAAAGTTGGGCATAACTGCATTGTTACTGAGAAGATGTGAATATTAACTTAGGGATCGGAGCTGAAGCTCTAGCCGATAGCAAAGATATGAATTCTGTGCTCTGTCTTATGTTTGCAAGTATATTGATGTAACTTCACATCTTGCCCCCGTATTGGGCAGATGCTTCAGAATGGAGTCACTCCTATGTGTACTACCGCTGTAATCACACAACATGAATTTTCCGTTTTTGTGATCAGAAATTTTGCCAAGAAACTTGTTGGATTAACTACGGTTTTGCCCTATTTACTACTAGCATTTTTATTCTTATCTCTCAACATATTCTTGCCCCTATCTAGGACAGTCGGAAGAAGAGAGCTTCGACTGGGAAACAACGTGTTGAAGCAATACCTCTTGTTGAACCACCCAAAACCAAAGATAGATTGTGAGAGGCCTGTTGTGTTTAGTAAGAAACTTGGCATAAAATATCCAAAATATCAGGAACACTATGTATTGGGCAGACCTGAAATACTAATATAAGTGTATTCAATTTTTCCTACGATTCCCTTCCTCGCCCATGGACGTGGACCACGTCTCTGGCTTTGCAAGTCCAAGGCTCCAAGTTAGGCGTTATTTTTCATAAAGTGTCTATCGATTTCTAATCAAAATATTTCTATTAGCGTAACCCTACCTGGCGACCTCCATCAGCCGGAGGCATTCCTGGAGTCAAGGCAAGCATGTTGACCAATTGACGTAAATGTGCAATGTAAATTTACCTCGGCGCTTTGTTTTTGAATGTGATGGGCGTTGTCTGATACGTCTCCTCCGCACCATAAATTTACGTAAGATTAGATTAATGTTAAAAGACCCGTAGCAACGCACGGGCATTGTACTAGTACAAGATTAGTGCATTGGGTCATCTCGTAATTTGGGCCAAGCTCTAACCAACAAAAGTTTATATTTATACTGGATAGAAGCGTGGACACACTTTGCTGCATCCTTAGTGTTGTTAGGTTTTCATAATTTTTCACTCGTTTCAAAATATAAGATGCATCAGGAGTATTTGATTTGGTGTGTGGGGGAGATGATGGAGTGTGTTATTCTTTTTTATTTATAACGTGGCGTTGGAGTGCCTTTCGCAGTGTGATTCTGTGTTATCTGCTAATCATCCTATAGCTATGTGGGGAAATGTTCTACTTCGGTATCTGCATGTACTATATTTGTGGTACAATATCACACGTTGATGCTGTTCTTCCTAGCCGACGAGAGGTGCGCCGGGTTGATATGGTTTATAGGTCAGTTGTTGTCAATTCATTTGAAAAATCTTTGAGACAGTCAAAATCATGAACCAAATTTATAATTGAATACCGCAATCGATGAAAAAGCTCCTAAATTAAGGAGCATATTGAACTAAAAGAATCGAAAAAACTCCATGAGTAATTGCTAACTCGGTCAAGTGAATTAAAAGAACTAAATGAGAGAGCTTCTTGAAAAAAATTAACCCGGTCAAAATTAGACGACCTAATTTCAAATTGAAGACGTTAGTTGATTATGAAACCTTAAAAATTAAGAACCACAGTACATTTACTATAAGGGTTGGACGCGCTTTGCTCACGCTATTGATGTTGCATGCATGTACATGATCGAACTACGTATGCTATTGGAGGGGGGGGGGTAACAGTGGTAGAAAACTTTTTATTTTGCGTTTGCTAAATCTCATATATCTAAAAAAATCACGGGTCGACCAAATTCGCAGCATGGCTAAAGGCCAGGCGATGTGACGAGTGGGAGCGAAGAGCGTCGACCCCAATGAGGCCGAGCCAAGACCTTGTCAGAGACGGGGAGGGTGGTGCAAGGGGTAGCGGGTTGTGCCATCCTAGGTGAAGGCGATGAAGCTAGTTAACTGATGTGGGTCATCAAAGAAATCTGGTCGGGGTGCAATGTTTAGAAGGACGCTCGAGGGCGGCGGTAGAACTATGGTGTAGGAGGCCAAGGGAAGGCGAGCACTGAGGCAGCGGCAGGCCACCGGGCTAGTGTTGGAAAGCGGGCCAGAGAAGGAACGACTGGAGGTTGAAGAAAGCATGGGAGCCATTTGATTTTGATAAAAAAATCCGCAAATTCGACTAACACATGATGAATATGTGCTCTTTATTCATTTTCATGGTAATACATGATTCATTAATAAAATAAAGATTTAGTAACAAGCCACGTAAACACCGACATTAGAGGACTGGAAAGATAGGATATTTCTAAGCAAAAAAATCAACGCATGCCCCTCTCCACCAAGGAAAGGAGACATACCACCTCTTCATCCGAGCTCAACGTGACTCCATCGTTGATCAGCAGATTTATGGATCTCCAAAGTAGTTTGCGTGAAGCAAAACCACTGCATTTGAATGAATCGGATCGGGGCATGCAGTATGCCCCCGGACATGCCATCGAATTCCAGAACTGACACCCCGACACGACTACAATGTTGGAGGGGGAAATTAGAACTGTCACCCTTTAACCACCAACCCAGCACAGGATGCACCTTCTTCAGCTGTCACCTGCGTAGACAACTGTCTACGCGTACTCCTGAACGATAAAACCTCCTTGCTCCACCGTGATGTCGGAGACAACGCTGCAACAACGAGGACAGAGCAGAAGAAGAGACACACCCGAAGGCGTCACAGTCGCCGCCTCGCCGACACCATCTATGAACACGAACGCCGCCGATCTGAAGGATCGGCAAACACACGATGCCATCAACTCCGAGACGCCGCCATGAAGGACACCGCCGGTGTTGGAGTAGAGATGAGGCAAATTTATTGTCCGGGCGTCGCTCCCACTGCTTCAACGGTGCAAAACCAAACCCTAACTACAGAGCAGAGGAACGGGGGCCCCTCCCTCCTGCTACCGGAGCAACAGTCGAGGGGAGAGGGGACCAGCCCTGGCATGTGTAGATCGAAGGTCGAGGATCGCCTCCCTAGTCGCCTTCATGCGGCGGCGGCTAGGTTAGGAAAAACGATGTGCTCTTTATTTATTTTCATGGTAATACGTGTCTCATTAATAAAATAAAGATTTAGTAATAACAAGCCACGTAAACACCGACATTAGACGACTGAAAAGATAGGATAATTCTAAGCAAAAAAATCAATGCATGCCTCTCTCCACCAAGGAAAAGGAGACATACCACCTCTTCACCCGAGCTCGACATGACTCCGTTGCTGATCAGCAAATTTACGAACCTCCAAAGTAGTTTGCATGAAGAAAAACCACTGCCTTTGAATGAATCAGATCGGGGCATGCAGTGTGCCCCCGGACATGCCATCGAACTCCAGAACTGACACCCCAACACGACTACAATGTTGGAGGAGGAAACTAGAATTGTCACCCTTCAACCACCAACCCAACACAGGATACACCTTCTCCAGCTGTCACCTGCGTAGACAACCGTCTGCGCGTACTCCAGAATGATAAAACCTCCTTGCTCCACCGTGTTGTCGGAGACAACACTGCAACAATGGGGACAGAGCAGAAGAAGAGACACACCCGAAGGTGTCGCTGCCGCCGCCTCGCCGACACCATCCATGAACACGATGTTGGGGAACGTAGCAGAAATTCAAAATTTTCCTACGCGTATCACCAAGATCTATCTATGGAGAGACCAGCAACGAGTAGAAAGAGGAGAGTGCATCTACATACCCTTGTAGATCGCTAAGCGGAAGCGTTCAAGTGAACGGGGTTGATGGAGTCGTACTCGTCGTGATTCAGATCACCGATGATCCTAGTGCCGAACGGACGGCACCTCCGCGTTCAACACACGTACAGCTCGACGATGTCTCCCACGCCTTGATCCAGCAAGGAGAGAGGGAGAGGTTGAGGAAGACTCCATCCAGCAGCAGCACAACAGCGTGGTGGTGATGGAGGAGCGTGGCAATCCTGCAGGGCTTCGCCGAGCACCTACGGGAGAGGAGATGTGTCACGGGAGGGAGAGGGAGGCAACCAAAGGCCTTAGGTATAGATGCCCTCCCTTCCCTCCACTATATATAGGGGCAGGGGAGAGGGGGGAGGCGCAGCCTTGCCCCCTACTCCAAGAAAGGGGTGCGGCTAAGGAGGGGGGAGGAGTCCATCCTCCCCAAGGCACCTCGGAGGTGCCTTCCCCCTTTAGGACTCTCCCCTTTTTCCTTTATCTTGGCGCATGGGCCTCTAGGGGCTGGTGCCCTTGGCCCATGTAGGCCAAGGCGCACCCCCTACAGCCCATGTGCCCCCCGGGGCAGGTGGCCCCACCCGGTGGGCCCCCGGGACCCTTCCGGTGGTCCCGGTACAATACCGATGACCCCGAAACTTGTCCCGATGGCCGAAACAGGACTTCCTATATATAAATCTTTACCTCCGGACCATTCCGGAACTCCTCGTGACGTCCGGGATCTCATCCGGGACTCCGAACAACATTCGGTAACCACATACAAGCTTCCTTTATAACCCTAGCGTCATCGAACCTTAAGTGTGTAGACCCTACGGGTTCGGGAGACATGCAGACATGACCGAGACGTTCTCCGGTCAATAACCAACAGCGGGATCTGGATACCCATGTTGGCTCCCACATGTTCCACGATGATCTCATCGGATGAACCACGATGTCAAGGACTTAATCGATCCCGTATTCAATTCCCTTTGTCTATCGGTATGTTACTTGCCCGAGATTCGATCGTCGGTATCCAATACCTTGTTCAATCTCGTTGCCGGCAAGTCACTTTACTCGTTCCGTAACACATCATCCCGCGATCAACTCCTTGGTCACATTGCGCATATGATGATGTCCTACCGAGTGGGCCCAGAGATACCTCTCCGTTTACACGGAGTGACAAATCCCAGTCTCGATCCGCATAAAACAATAGATACTTTCGGAGATACCTGTAGTGCACCTTTATAGTCACCCAGTTACGTTGTGACGTTTGATACACCCAAAGCATTCCTACGGTATCCAGGAGTTACACGATCTCATGGTCAAAGGAAGAGATACTTGACATTGGCAAAGCTCTAGCATACGAACTACACGATCTTTGTGCTAGGCTTAGGATTGGGTCTTGTCCATCACATCATTCTCCTAATGATGTGATCCCGTTATCAACGACATCCAATGTCCATAGCCAGGAAACCATGACTATCTGTTGATCACAACGAGCTAGTCAACTAGAGGCTCACTAGGGACATATTGTGGTCTATGTATTCACACGTGTATTACGATTTCCGGATAATACAGTTATAGCATGAATAAAAGACAATTATCATGAACAAGGAAATATAATAATAACACTTTTATTATTGCCTCTAGGGCATATTTCCAACAGTCTCCCACTTGCACTAGAGTCAATAATCTAGTTCACATCGCCATGTGATTAACACTCACAGGTCACATCGCCATGTGACTAATACCCAAGAGTTTACTAGAGTCAGTAGTCTAGTTCACATCACTATGTGATTAACACTCAATGAGTTTTATGTTTGATCATGTTGCTTGTGAGAGAGGTTTTAGTCAACGGGTCTGAACCTTTCAGATCCGTGTGTGCTTTACAAATCTCTATGTCATCTCCTAGATGCAGCTACCACGCTCTATTTGGAGCTGTTCCAAATAACTGTTCTACTTGGAGCTATCTGGATAGGTGTTAAGCTTGCATCGACGTAACCTTTACGACGAACTCTTTTACCACCTCCATAATCGAGAAAATTCCTTAGTCCACTAGTTACTAAGGATAACTTTGACCGCTATGTGTGAGCCATTCTTGGATCACTCTTGTACCCCTTGACTGACTCATGGCAAGGCACACTTCAGGTGCGGTACACAGCATAGCATACTGAAGAGCCTACGTCTTAAGCATAGGGGACGACCTTCGTCCTTTCTCTCTATTCTGCCGTGGTCGAGCTTTAAGTCTTAACTTCGTACCTTACAACTCAGGCAAGAACTCCTTCTTTGACTGGTCCATCTTGAACACCTTCAAGATCATGTCAAGGTATGTGCTCATTTGAAAGTACTATTAAGCGTTTTGATCTATCCTTATAGATCTTGATGCTCAATGTTCAAGTAGCTTAATCCAGGTTTTCTATTGAAAAACACTTTCCAAATAACCCTATATGCTTTCCAGAAATTCTACGTCATTTCTGATCAACAATATGTCAACAACATATACTCATCAGAAATTTTATAGTGCTCCCACTCACTTCTTTGGAAATACAAGTTTCTCATAAACTTTGTACAAACCCAAAATCTTTGATCATCATCAAAGCATACATTCCAACTCCGAGATGCTCACTCCAGTCCTTAGAAGGATCGCTGGAGCTAGCATACCTTTTAGCATCCTTAGGATCGAAAAACTTTTCTGATTGTATTGCATACAACCTTTCCTTACGAAAACTGGTAAGGAAACTCGTTTTGACATCTGTCTGCCAGATTTCATAAATGCAGCTAATGCTAACATGAATCCGACGGACTTTAAGCATCGCTACGAGTGAGAAAATCTCATCGTAGTCAACTCCTTGAACTTGTGAAAAACTCTTCGCCACAAGTCGAGCCTCATAGACGGTGACATTACCATCCACGTCCGTCTTCTTCTTAAAGATCCATTTATCTTAATGGCTTGCCGATCATCGGGCAAGTCCACCAAAGTCCATGGATCCGTTCTCGGATTTTATGGCCTCGAGCCATTTATCGGAATCCGGGCCCACCATCGCTTCTCCATAGCTCGTAGGTTCATTGTTGTCCAGCAACATGACTTCCAAGACAGGATTACGTACCACTCTGAAGTAGTACGCATCCTTGTCATCCCACGAGGTTTGGTAGTGACTTGATCCGAAGTTTCATGATCAATATCATAAGCTTCCACTTCAATTGGTGTAGGTGCCACAGGAACAACTTCCTGTGCCCTGCCACACACTAGTTGAAGAGACGGTTCAATAACCTCATCAAGTCTCCACCATCCTCCCACTCAACTCTTTCGAGAGAAACCTTTCCTCGAGAAAGGACCCGATTCAAGAAACAATCCATATTGCTTTCAGATCTGAATTAGGAGGTATACCCAAAAGTTTTGGGTGTCCTATGAAGATGCATTTTATCCGCTTTGGGTTCGAGCTTAATCCTGAAACTTTTTCACATAAGCGTCGCAGCCCCAAACCTTTAAGAAACGACAACTTAGGTTTCTCTAAACCATAATTCATACGGTGTCATCTCAACGGAGTTACGTGGTGCCCTATTTAAAGTGAATGTGGTTGTCTCTAATGCCTAACCCATGAATGACAGTGGTAATTCGATAAGAGACATCATGGTACGCACCATATCCAATAGGGTGCAACTATGATGTTCGGACACACCATCACACTATGGTGTTCCAGGCGGTATTAATTGTGAAACATTTTCCACAATGTCTTAATTGTGTGCCAAAACTCGTAACTCAGATATTCATCTCTATGATCGTATCATAGACATTTTATCCTCTTGTCACAATGATCTTCTACTTCACTCTGAAATTACTTGAACCATTCGATAATTCAGACTTGTGTTTCATCAAGTAAATATTCTCAACATCTACTCGAATCATCTGTGAAGTAAGATCATATCGATATTCACTGCATGCCTCAGCACTCATTGGATTGGATACATCAAAATGTGTTACTTCCAACAAGTTGCTATCTTGTTCCATCTTACTGAAACCGAGGCTTTTCAGTCATCTTGCCCATGTGGTATGATTTGCATATCTCAAGTGATTCAAAATCAAGTGAGTCTAAACGATCCATCTGCATGGAGTTTCTTCATGCATATACACCAATAGACATGGTTCGCATGTCTCAAACTTTTCAAAAACGAGTGAGTCCAAAGATCCATCAACATGGAGCTTCTTCATGCGTTTTATACCATTATGACTTACATGGCAGTGCCACAAGTAAGTGGTACTATCATTACTATCTTATATCTTTTGGCATGAAAATGTGTATCACTACGATCGAGATTCAATAAACCATTCAGGTTTAATACTGATCTTGATGGTAGAGGGAGCGTGCGATGTTTGATCACATCAAACTTGGAAACACTTCCAACATATATCGTCAGCTCACTTTTAGCTAGTCTCCGTTTATACCATAGCTCTTTATTTCGAGTTACTAACACTTAGCAACCGAACCGGTATCTAATACCCTGGTGCTACTAGGAGTACTAGTAAAGTACACATTAACATAATGTATATCCAATATACTTCTATCGACCTTGCCAGCCTTCTTATCTACCAAGTATCTAGGGTAATGCTGCTCCAGTGGTTGTTCCCTTTATTACAGAAGCACTTAGTCTCGGGTTTGGGTTCAACCTTGGGTTTCTTCACTGGAGCAGCAGCTGATTTGCCGTTTCATGAAGTATCCCTTCTTTCCCTTGCCCTTCTTGAAACTAGTGGTTTCATCAACCATCAACAATTGATGCTCCTTCTTGATTTCTACTTTTGCGATGTCAAACAACGCGAATATCTCAAGGATCATCATCTCTATCCTTGATATGTTATAGTTCATCACGAAGCTCTAGCAGCTTGGTGGCAATGACTTTGGGGAAACATCACTATCTCATCTGGAAGATCAACTCCCACTCGATTCAAGTGATTGTTGCACTCAGACAATCTGAGCACAAGCTCAACGATTGAGCTTTTCTCCCTTAGTTTGCAGGCTAAGGAAATCGTCGGAGGTCTCATACCTCTTGACGTGGGCACTAGCCTGAAATCCCAATTTCAGCCCTCGAAACATCTCATATGTTCCGTGACGTTTCGAAAACGTCTTTCGTGCCTCAACTCTAAACCGTTTAACTGAACTATCACGTAGTTATCAAGACGTGTATGTCCGATGTTCACAACATCCACAAACGACGTTTGGGGTTCAGCATACTGAGCGGTGCATTAAGGACATAAGCTTTCTACTGATCGCATAATCGCTACTATCAACTTTCAACTATAATTTTCTCTAGGAACATATCTAAACAGTAGAACTATAGCGCGAGCTACGACATAATTTGCAAAAGGTCTTTTGACTATGTTCAGGATAATTAAGTTCATCTTATGAACTCCCACTCAGATAGACATCCCTCTGGTCATCTAAGTGATCACATGATCCGAGTCAACTAGGCCGTGTCCGATCATCACGTGAGACGGACTAGTTAACGTCGGTGAACATCTTCATGTTGATCGTATCTACCATACGACTCATGCTCGACCTTTCGGTCTCCATGTTCTGAGGCCATGTCTGCACATGCTAGGCTCGTCAAGTTAACCCTAAGTGTTTTCGCTGTGTAAAACTGTCTTACACCCGTTGTATGTGAACGTAAGAATCCATCACACCCGATCATCACGTGGTGCTTAGAAGCGACGAACTGTAGCAACGGTGCACAGTTAGGGGAGAACACTTCTTGAAATTTTGTAAGGGATCATCTTATTTACTACCGTCGTCCTAAGTAAACAAGATAAACATGATAAACATCACATGCAATCAAATAGTGACATGATATGGCCAATATCATTTTGCTCCTTTTGATCTTCATCTTCGGGGCTCCATGATCATCATCGTCACCGGCATGACACCATGATCTCCATCATCATGATCTCCATCATCGTGTCTTCATGAAGTTGTCACGCCAACGACTACTTCTACTTCTATGACTAACACGTTTAGCAATAAAGTAAAGTAGTTTACATGGCGTTCTTCAATGACACGCATGTCATACAAAAAATAAAGACAACTCCTATGGCTCCTGCCGGTTGTCATACTCATCGACATGCAAGTCGTGAATCCTATTACAAGAACATGATCAATCTCATACATCACATATATTCATTCATCACATCCTTTGGCCATATCACATCACATAGCATACCCTGCAAAAACAAGTTAGACGTCCTCTAATTGTTGTTGCATGTTTTACGTGGCTGCTATGGGTTTCTAGCAAGAACGTTTCTTACCTACGCAAGACCACAACGTGATATGCCAATTGCTATTTACCCTTCATAAGGACCCTTTTCATCGAATCCGTTCCGACTAAAGTGGGAGAGACTGGCACCCGCTAGCCACCTTATGCACCAAGTGCATGTCAATCGGTGGAACCTGTCTCACGTAAGAGTACGTGTAAGGTCGGTCCGGGCCGCTTCATCCCACAATACCGTCGAAACAAGATTGGACTAGTAACGGTAAGCATATTGAACAACATCAACGCCCACAACTACTTTGTGTTCTACTCGTGCAAAGAATCTACGCAATAGACCTAGCTCATGATGCCACTGTTGGGGAACGTAGCAGAAATTCAAAATTTTCCTACGCGTATCACCAAGATCTATCTATGGAGAGACCAGCAACGAGTAGAAAGAGGAGAGTGCATCTACATACCCTTGTAGATCGCTAAGCGGAAGCGTTCAAGTGAACGGGGTTGATGGAGTCGTACTCGTCGTGATTCAGATCACCGATGATCCTAGTGCCGAACGGACGGCACCTCCGCGTTCAACACACGTACAGCTCGACGATGTCTCCCACGCCTTGATCCAGCAAGGAGAGAGGGAGAGGTTGAGGAAGACTCCATCCAGCAGCAGCACAACGGCGTGGTGGTGATGGAGGAGCGTGGCAATCCTGCAGGGCTTCGCCGAGCACCTACGGGAGAGGAGATGTGTCACGGGAGGGAGAGGGAGGCAACCAAAGGCCTTAGGTATAGATGCCCTCCCTTCCCTCCACTATATATAGGGGCATGGGAGAGGGGGGAGGCGCAGCCTTGCCCCCTACTCCAAGAATGGGGTGCGGCTAAGGAGGTGGGAGGAGTCCATCCTCCCCAAGGCACCTCGGAGGTGCCTTCCCCCTTTAGGACTCTCCCCTTTTTCCTTTATCTTGGCGCATGGGCCTCTAGGGGCTGGTGCCCTTGGCCCATGTAGGCCAAGGCGCACCCCCTACAGCCCATGTGCCCCCCGGGGGCAGGTGGCCCCACCCGGTGGGCCCCCGGGACCCTTCCGGTGGTCCCGGTACAATACCGATGACCCCGAAACTTGTCCCGATGGCCGAAACAGGACTTCCTATATATAAATCTTTACCTCCGGACCATTCCGGAACTCCTCGTGACGTCCGGGATCTCATCCGGGACTCCGAACAACATTCGGTAACCACATACAAGCTTCCTTTATAACCCTAGCGTCATCGAACCTTAAGTGTGTAGACCCTACGGGTTCGGGAGACATGCAGACATGACCGAGACGTTCTCCGGTCAATAACCAACAGCGGGATCTGGATACCCATGTTGGCTCCCACATGTTCCACGATGATCTCATCGGATGAACCACGATGTCAAGGACTTAATCGATCCCGTATTCAATTCCCTTTGTCTATCGGTATGTTACTTGCCCGAGATTCGATCGTCGGTATCCAATACCTTGTTCAATCTCGTTGCCGGCAAGTCACTTTACTCGTTCCGTAACACATCATCCCGCGATCAACTCCTTGGTCACATTGCGCATATGATGATGTCCTACCGAGTGGGCCCAGAGATACCTCTCCGTTTACACGGAGTGACAAATCCCAGTCTCGATCCGCATAAAACAATAGATACTTTCGGAGATACCTGTAGTGCACCTTTATAGTCACCCAGTTACGTTGTGACGTTTGATACACCCAAAGCATTCCTACGGTATCCAGGAGTTACACGATCTCATGGTCAAAGGAAGAGATACTTGACATTGGCAAAGCTCTAGCATACGAACTACACGATCTTTGTGCTAGGCTTAGGATTGGGTCTTGTCCATCACATCATTCTCCTAATGATGTGATCCCGTTATCAACGACATCCAATGTCCATAGCCAGGAAACCATGACTATCTGTTGATCACAACGAGCTAGTCAACTAGAGGCTCACTAGGGACATATTGTGGTCTATGTATTCACACGTGTATTACGATTTCCAGATAATACAGTTATAGCATGAATAAAAGACAATTATCATGAACAAGGAAATATAATAATAACACTTTTATTATTGCCTCTAGGGCATATTTCCAACACACGAACGCCGCCGATCCGAAGGATCGGCAAACACACGATGCCATCAACTTCGAGACGCTGCCATGAAGGACACCACCGGTGTTGGAGTGAAGCTGAGGCAAATTTATTCGTCCGAGCGTCGCTCCCACCACTCCAACGGCGCAAAACCAAACTCTAACTACATAGCAGAGGAACAGCCCCCCCTCCTGTCGTCGGAGCAGCAGTGGAAGGGAGAGGGGACCAGCCCTGGCATGTGTAGATCGAAGGTAGAGGATCGCCTCCCTAGTCGCCTTCATGTGGCGGCGGCCAGGTTAGGGAAAACGAAGTGCTCTTTATTTGACGGGGTTGGTATATACATAAAAATGCATACACACACTCTCAGGTTAACAAAATGGTTTGGATTCCACCAAAACGGTGTACAAGGAAGGAGAAGGGGTGTGCAACCGACCGACCTACTTAGAGCAACTCCAATGGGGCGACCCATTTCGTCCGCCCGCGTCCGTTTGGGTCGGCGCAGACAAAAGTGACGGCCCAACGCGCCGACCCAAACTCAAATCGTGTCCGCCCGACGTCCGCGTCGACCCATTTCCGGCCCAAAATTGCGCCTGGAATGCGTCGGCGCGGACGCGAAGCGGACGCGCCCCGCGTCTCCTTTCCGTCTGCCGCGTCCCCACCTAGCGGCCACCCAACTGCCACCGGTCGTCTTATTTATGACGACCACCAACAGCAGGCCCACGCGTCAGGCAGTGCGCGCGTCCTTTTTTAACCACGCGTGTGGCGGGGTCGGCCTCATCCACTTCTCCCGTCCACATCTGGCCCCCACCACTTCCTTTGCTTCCTTGCCGGCGACCGCAAACCCTAGCGCGCGCCATGGGCCTCTTCGGCAAAAGCAATGGCAAGGGGAAGGGAACCCCCGGCGCCTCATCATATTGTGCTCCCCCTCCCCCTCCACCGCCGGCACGTTTCCGCCCTGGTCGCCGGCGCCTGCACATCCTAGTGCACCAAGCGCGGTGGCACTGGGAGTACAGGCAGCCCCTCCCCTATCCCGACGTGACGCTGCCGCACCATTGGCATTTGGATCCAAACCGGATCCCGGTGCCGACAGTTCCGCGGACCCAGCGGGTGCATGACGACGAGGTGCGCCGGCTGAAAGGATCGATATGGTTGACTAGAGGGGGGTGAATAGGCAACTAACAATTTTTAGCTTTTCTTTAACAATTTAAACTTTGCATCAAAGTAGGTTGTCTAGATATGCAACTAGGTGAGCAACCTATATGATGCAACAAGGATATGAACACAAGCAAGCAAGTGATATGATACAAATAAGCTTGCACAAGTAAAGGTACGAGATAACCAAGAGTGGAGACGGTGGAGACGAGGATGTGTTGCCGAAGTTCCTTCCCTTTGAGAGGAAGTACGTCTCCGTTGGAGCGGTGTGGAGGCACAATGCTCCCCAAGAAGCCACTAGGGCCACCGTATTCTCCTCACGCCCTCACACAATGCGAGATGTCGTGATTCCACTATTGGTGCCCTTGGAGGCGGCGACTGAACCTTTACAAACAAGGTTGGGGCAATCTCCACAACTCAATTGGAGGCTCCCAACGACACCACAAAGCTTCACCACAATGGACTATGGCTTCGCGGTGACCTCAACCGTTTAGGATGCTCAAACACCCAAGAGTAACAAGATCCGCAAGGGATTAGTGGGGGGGGGGAATCAAATTTCTCTTGGTGGAAGTGTGGATCGAGGCCTTCTCAACCACTCCCGAGCAAATCAACAAGTTTGATTGGCTAGGGAGTGAGATCGGGCGAAAATGGAGCTTAGAGCAATAATGGAGCTTAGGGTTGAAAGATATGAGTCAACGGGGAAGAAGGGGACTCCTTATATAGGTAGGACAAAAGATCCAACCGTTACCCACCAACCAGCCCACGGCCAGCGGTACTACCGTGCCAGGCCAGCGGTACTACCGCAGGGCTGCGCGGTACTACCGCTTGCTACCAAGCGGTACTACCGCACGGCCATGCGGTACTACCGTACAGGCCCGCGGTACTGCCGCAACCCCAGTGACAGCAAGGTCAGATCTGACGCACAGGAGCTGAGGGCGGTACTTCCGCGAGCGCGGTACTACCGCAAGGCAGAAATCCCCTACCCAGGGGGGAGGAAACATCTGTGCCTACTTACGCAAAGAAGCGGAAGAAGAAAAAACCCAACACAGTAATACTGCCGAGGGGCGATACTACTGCTTGAGAACATAGCGCGGTACTACCGCGGAGCGAAACCGGTACTACCGCGGTAGGTGCGGATGTAAAAAATTACATCCGCCCCTACTACCGCGAAGGAGCGGTACTAACCTGGTGGGCAGCGGTAGTGCAGCTCCAAGGGAGTGGTACTACCGTGGGCACCTGCGGTACTACCGCGCCACCGCACGGTACTACCGCTGGTGCCTACGGTACTACCGCTCTCCTGGGAGCAGTACTACCGCGACCCAACTCAGCAGCCAGAACCAGGGAGGCAAGAAAGCGAGGGAAGCTCCAAGGGAAAAGGAGGGGATAAGAAGGAGACGTGTATGTGATGATTCCACCCAAGCCTTTCCGACGCGGATCCCCTCTTAATAGTACGGCTTTCCTATGACTCAAATCCACCAAAAAGAAACGTAGAAAAGACGCCATCTTCAACAGTCTTCGAGGGGCACCCAAACGTCTTGTGCCTAGCGATGAAATGTCTGGGATACTCAAGGCACACGATTAGTCCGCAAACGCGTTGTCATCAATCACCAAAACACCTTAGGGATAAATATGCCCTTACACCGGCGCTGCGTGTTGCTCACACCGGAGCAGCGTCGGCTGCCCGAGTACGCCACCGATTCTTCTAACTGGGAGGCTTGGTTCGCCCTCCAACACGAGGAGCAACGACGCTCGGGTGTCGACGCCGTCCCGCCGCCGTTCCCGCAGGTAGAGCCGGAGGATATGGAGGCGGAGGCAGAGGCGGAGTACCAAGCCGCCCTCGAGGAGGCCCTGCAGCACGCGCTGGAGGCTAGCCGCATCGAGGAGGACGCGCACTGGGATGGGCTGGAGCAAGCCCTTGCCCCGTCGGCGGCGGGGGACTCCGTCCACACCCCGCTCTTCGTGCCGCCGCCTCCGCTGTCGCCGCCCGTACATCCCAAGCCGGTGCCGGAGCCGGAGTTGGAGCCATCGCGTAAGCGCTCCCCACCTCCACCCACTTGGCCGGAGGAGGCCTACTCGTGGACGGGCCAGTACCGCGAGTGGGTGAGAGCGCCTCCCGTCTACTTCGCCGCGACGCCGGAGGAAGAGGCGGCCCACCTCGAGCGATGGAAGGAGCACTGGCTCCACCAGGAGCAGGGCGACGACGAGGAGCAGATGTGCTACGAGGCCATGCTCCAACTCGACGCGGAGGCGCTCCGGCTCGAGAAGGAGGAGGAGGAGCGTGCGCGGCTTGCCGCAATGCCGCCGCCCCAGCAAACGCCGGAGGAGGCTGCCCTGGCAGCGTACCAGGCGGCGTTCGGGTGGGCTGGCCCTGCTCCGGTCTTCATCGACCTCACCGACGACGGTGATGTCGAGGGCAAGGGCAAGGGCAAGGCCGACGACGTCTAGGGCAGCGTGCGGGGCGGCAGCAGGCGGGCGCAGACTTTTTTAATGTTTTTATTTAATGTTTATTAGATGTAGGTGGACTTTGGCCGGCGTTTGACCGACCACTTTTATGTTTAATTATGTTTATTCCGTGCAACTTGTTTCTTTTCCACGTCGCCACATTTGGGTCGGCCTCTCCCTTAGGCGGTCAAGCCGACCCATTTTAAAATGCAGACGCCGGTGTCCGCCTGGCCAACCCAAACGGATAAAAAACGGACAAAACGCGCGTTCGTTTTGATCGCCCCGTTGGAGTTGCTCTTAATTACGTCCTCGTCGTTAATACTCGTATGACCATGCAATGCCGCGAATGCTGGCCAAGTCTTGACAAGGCAGCAGGATGAAAAGTGCATGGAGGGACAGCTCCTGACACGGCGCGGGAGGATCATCAGAAGATGCGGGAGAAGGGTGACGCCAGCAACTAACCCCTGACACAACAACTAACCCTGACACACACTGCTCGGGCCTGCGGCGTTGTACGTGTTGATTCCATGCTCGTCTCGCCCAGCCGGGCTTCATACTCCGTCCCTCCATTTCTCTTTATCAACTTTGACTAAATTTATAGAAAAAATATCAAGATTCACAATATGAAATTAATATTGTTAGATGCATTATAAAATTAATTTTCATACCATAAAGCTTTAGTATTGTAGATATTGATATTTTTTTCAACAAAGTTGGTCAAACTTTATAAAGTTTGACTTTGATCAAATCTTATATGTAGACTAAAAAGAAACGGAGGGAATATAAAGCTAGTTGCCTCGCCATTCCAGATTCCACGCGAGCAGCCAGCGCCCGCTTCCACGCCTCCCACTCCGCGCTGCGCTCCGCTCTGGCCGGCCGGCCACCGTCCTCGATCGATAGGCACAACACTTGGGGTGCATGCAGCTTTCTCCCGCTCCTCTCTTCTTCTTTCGATCGTACCACTGCCTTTCCATTCTTGTGTGATCTGGCCTTCACCTTGGGAATATATACTCCGTGCGTTTCTCCGTATAGGGCCTTCTTTGATTCATAGGATATAAATGTTGTAAGAATAGAAAAATTATAGAAACTGAAATGACATGCATCTCAATTTCTATAGAAAAAAAATATGTCATTTGATGTGTAGGATAGGAATTTTTTCATTGAGTCTTAGCTAATGTTTTTTTTCTTCAAAATGTGAAGGATCGATTCCTATCTTATATAGGAATAAAAATCCATTTCTACAAACCAAAAGGCTTCAAAGGGAATTTTTCTATGCAAATTCTATTTTATAGAAATCCTATAACATTCCTACAAACCAAAGAAGGCTTAGAATTGCGTATGTGGCCAGCCGTCGTGGATGTGAGTGCGCCCGGGTGTGTTCATGCGTGCGTGTTTACTGATATGTTCTTGGGAGAGTATGTGATGCATTCATGCGTGTGGTTCCTTCATGCGTGCAAGTGTGTTTCGTTCGTTTTCCTGTGCGTGACTCGCCTCTGGCTTGCTTGTAGGGGTACGGGCCCACTAGTGCAGAACCGGGCAATAGCACCGGTTCGTAAGGCCCTTTAGTGTCGGTTCCATAACCGGCACTAAAGTATGGTCACTAAAGCCCCTCCTTTAGTACCGGTTTAGCACGAACCGGTGCTAAAGGGCAACCACGTGGCACGAGCCAGCTCCGGGGCCGGGAGACCTTTAGTACCGGTTGGTAACACCAACCGGTACTAAAATGTTTTTTTTTGGTTTTATGATTTCTTTTTCATTTAATTTTGTGTTTTCCATTTTAATTCTTTTTCGTTTACTGGTATTTTACGATACTACACATTGTACACGTTATGCATATATATATAAAAATAGAATTTCTAGTAGAACTAATCATATATATATCATCAATGTCTCACAAACCACCATATTAATTCACACATACACACATGTATAGCTATATACAATTTCTTCTACATATGCATGTTGCCTTCGGAGCCAGTGGTATTAGCCTAATTGGTGCCTTCGGAGCACGATGACAATTGGAAGTGGTTCATGACCTGGTCGATGGGGGCGGTAGCGGGTAATAGTATTATCCCTTCGGATTTATGACCTGATCGAGCAAAAATCCCGCTATTTCCTCTTGAAGTGCTTCTACGCGCTCCGTTTCTAGGAGCTTGTCCCGCACCTCTTTGAACTGTTAAAAAAGAGATCAATATGCATGTGTATTAGTTGTGTGACTAGATATCGATAATGGTGTAAAAATTATGAATAGTGTCCTGACAAGCGTACCCATTCCTGTCTTTAAGATCTGCTCCTTTCGGACGCCATCATGCAAATGTTCTCGCAAACGCAGAATGCACACAGATCAGTCCCATGCGCCTGCTTCAGGGCCTTTATTACGATAATGGAATTTAATTTGATCAGATAATAATTAATCAAGCATGATAATTAAAGAGATGGCAGCTAGCTAGCTAGCTAGTACTACTTAATTACTTACCTTGGGTCGAAACCATTTCAGCTGTCGTTTCCATTCGCCTTCCGTGACGCTGATGAACCTTGCCCAAGCCCTGCCCGCCGACAAAGAAAATGAATAAAGGGGTTATTAAATAGTTCATATCATGAAATGACAAACTAAATATGCCGAGATATATAGTTAATAATGATTGAAATTACCTGTTGACTATCCCAAACAAGATGTTATAGTCACTATTTGCTTTGAGTAGTGAGTCCAGTATTTGAACTGTTCCGGCGTCAACTTTAATGATACACAAGATTCAGTGAAATCTGCATGCACACATGTTTGCATGTCTTAATTAAGCGGGCATATATAAGCAAAAACATGTATCTAGCTAGTAGGCAAAAACAGAGAATTTGTAGTATAAGAAAGTGTGACTCACTGTAAGTTGTAAGGAAGTAGTATATCTTCATTGTATTTGAGGCGCTTCAAGAACTCTAGCATGCTGTCCTCTACCTGCTTTTCATGATGCTTGTTTATTTTCCATGTGTATTCATTAACGGTGTTTGGGTCAATGAACCCGATGCCATAGCGTCCACCTTTTCTTATTTCATACATCTTCATCCTGCATAATACCACAGAAAAGAATATAGTGAGGATAATTACAGGTAATGATTGATCAAAAGGATCACTACAGCTAGCTTGAGACTTAAATTACAGAAAGAAATCACTTACAGACAATAGCAACTGACGATAGATTTGTCGAGTGCGTCTTGATTGTATAACTGAAACAGTTCAGAATACTCAACGGTCACAGGTTTCTCATGGTAGTAATGATCCTTCTTGACTTGCACCATGAGGGACTCTCGATCGGATCTCTTGGTAATGTCCATGTACCATTGATGCAATTCATACATTCTCGTTGGGAGCTTCTTGACCTCTTCTGGCTTGACCAAAGGTTGGCCCCGGGCATATTTCCGTTTTATTTCCTCCTCTGTAAGCACAGGCATGTCCTCGATCTCGAGGAGTTGTCCAACAGTGATGTTGAGAGTTTCAGCCTGCATTATATGCTCCTGGGTTATTACCACATCGCCCACCTCGGGAACGTAAACTGTTTGTCCACAATAATATTGGGCGCATGTACTATCACGTGTTGTTGGCGGCATAACAAGCGGGGGGATCGATTGCGCCGCCTGTTCTCCCAGCTGGGCAACTATTTTCCCGCATTTTTTGACAGCTGCTTGTTGTTTGCTCGAGCTCGAGCTCGCCTCCTTCTGTAGACGTTGTCTATGTAACTTCCTGATGTGGCGCTCATAGTCTGTGTCAACAGGCTTAGGAGCTGGTGGTTGAGCCATACGAATGAAGTGGTCAACTACTTCCCTTGGCGGCGGTGGCGGTTTCGGTCCAAAATGGGCGTCGACTTCTGCCCGCACTATGGCATTGGTTTGCTCCTCGGTCTTGTCGTAAGACCTCTCAGGAAGAGGAGTAGTGAGGTTTGGACCATATTTATATCGCTTGCCTCTGCCTGTACTTCCTGTACTATGACCTCGACTCGTACCGCTACGTACCATAGCTGCGGGGTGTCTCTTCTGCGATTGCTGAGGCGGCGGAGATGGCTGACGAGGCTGAGTTGGGCGAGGAGGAGTGGCCTGAAGCTGTGCCGAACTTGGAGGAGGAGTGGCCTGAGGTTGTGCCGGACTTGCAGGAGGAGTGGACGTCTGACGCTGTGTCGGACTTGGAGGAGGAGTGGCCTGACACTTTGCCGAACTTGGAGGAGGAGGAGTGGCCTCACGCGTTGGTGGACTTGGAGGAGCGGGAGTCTGCTGACTCGGTGGCGGACTTCGACGAGAAGTCGGGTGACGCGGTGTCGGTGGCCTTCGAAAGATGATGCAATCCTTTCTCCATAGGATGATACGATGTTTGGCATCTCCGAGTGTGTGCTCCTCGTCACCTCCAGGAATGTCAAGCTCTAGCCCCGAATATTGGTCCACCACCTCATCAACCACGACACGAGCATAGCCTGCTGGAATCGGGTTGCAATGGAAGGTTGCGTCGGGGGAATTTGTATAAGCAACGCCGTCCGCCACCTTCAAGGATATGTTCTTAATTTTGAAGTGTAGCTCGCAGTTAGTGTTCTCCGCGATGTCATCCACGGGGTATCTATCCAGCATTGCGTCAAACGGGGCGGAACCCACGCTGCTTCTCGGCATGGATGGGGCGGTGGTATCCAATGCTGGATCATCCGCTAGCTGCTGCAGCTGCTGAGACCCCCTTTGCTGGCTAAGTGAGTCGATCTGCTCCTGCTGCCGTTGGAATTTGACTACCAAGTCCGTGTGCGCTGATTCTAGGCCTTGAAGGCGTTCATAGTCCAGCTTCCTCTTCTCCTCCTCCATCTTCCTCTGCTTCTCCTCCGCAATCTTCCTTCTCGCACGGGTTCTGTCGTCGGCATTCCAGTTCGAAAACCCCTCATACCACGGAATAGAGCCCTTGCCTCGTGTTCTTCCCGGGTGTTCAGGATTTCCCAGGGCACACGTAAGCTCGTCGTTCTCTCTGTTGGGCTGGAACACCTCCGTTCGAGCCTCTTCTATTGCAACAAGTATATTATCGTCGGCTCCATTCAGACATGCCTTCGTCGAAACTTTGCCTGTCTTCGGGTCCAACTCCCCCCCATGCGCATAGAACCAAGTCCTACACCTGGGGGACCAGCTCTTAGTAACCGGAGTGACACCTGCATCCTCCATCTCTTTCTCAGACTTATCCCACTTAGGCATTGCCACCGCGTAGCCACCTGGCTGTGAAGCCCGGATAATTAGACTACAGTAATCCCAAGCTAATGATGCCACGTCACATCCATTACTGTGATTAAACTCACGTTGATTCGAACCCGATTCAAATTCAAATTTAAAACATAGGCAAACAACAAAAGTTTCCAAACTTTAAAACTAAAATGTTCGGAGTGAACTAAATAATGCAGCGGTAATTATGATGGAGAAACCAAACTTTGATAAAGTGTTTAAAGGCTCTAAGATAATTAAAACCGTAGTTAAAACAGTTAAATACATGCCTATTGAATTTTATAAAATATTAAATTATTTTATTTTCGGTTGAGAATTAAGGTGGCAGTAGTATATTTATAAATACAAATTTAGGTGCTAGTATTTTTATAAAACTATAATAAAAGGGAACTTAAAATAAAACAGAAAAGAAAATACAAAAGAGAAAAACTAAACAGACAAAAAAAGAAAAGGGAAAGGAACCCCCCCGGCTCCGGCCCAGCAGGCCATCAACCCCACTAGGCCGCCTAGCCGGCCCAGCCGGCCACCCCACTCCCCATAACCCCGTGGCAACCCAAACCCTAACCCCCAACGCACCATTCCCCCCCCCACTCACTCCCACGTTCCCCGTCTCCCGATCCAAATCTGGATCGGGGACGAAACCCCCTCGACGCCGTTCCCATCGCCTCGTCGCTGTGCATCGCACCACCGCCGCCCGAAAACCTCGCCAAGGCCTCCTCCTCTCCTCAAGCCACTCGCCTACACCATCGTCGCTCGTCCTCATCCCCTCCCTCGCTGGATCGAGGCGCCGCGCCCGTCGTGCCCGACGCCGGAGCTCTCTCGCCGGACTGCCTCCTCCACCTCACCGGTCTGCCTCCCTCCTACGCACGTCATCGTCGTCGTCCTCCCCAAGCCCCACTGCCCCGTTCCCTACATGCCCGATGTGAGCCCCGCCTTGCTCCCTCCCTCTCCCTCGCGCGCTCGCGCTCGTCGCCGAGGTCCCCGCCGATCTCGCCCCCGGTTGACGCGCTCCAGCCGCGTCCGATGCGCGCTCACCGCGCCGTGCCCGTGCACCGCACCTGCCGTGGCCCCCAGCCCCCCTGCTGCCTCCGATGCGGCCACCGAATCCCCCCTGCGCCGGCGACGCCGCTACACCCGCGGCCAACTCCGGCACCCCGGCCCCCGCGCCCTGCTCCCCCGCGCCCGCATCTCGCGTCGGCCTCGCCCACTGCCCCGCGCGGCCTCCCGCGCGCTGCTGCGCTCACCGCCGCCGCCACCTTTGACCAGTGCCCCTGCCCGCACTGCTCCGGCGGGTGGCGCCTCGACCAAACCTCACCGGCGCGCTACCGCTCCCACCGTGCGGCGGGCCGCGCCTGGACCGTCTCGGGCACCCAGCGCCCACGCCCGTTCGGGCGGTGCCCGCGCTCGCACCGCCCTGTGCCCGTTAGGCCCTTGGGGCCACAGACATGTGGGGCCCATGCCCCAGAACTTTATTTAAAAAAAAGAATTAAAAATAAATAAATAAATAATAATTACATTAATTAATTAATCAATAAGTGAATTAATTAAGTTAATTAATCATGTTTAATTAAGCTAATTAACCACTTAGTTTAATTAAAAAGTACTTAGTTTAACTAAGACCTAATTGACCTAAACAGAGTATGACAGGTGGGTCCCACTGGACCCACATGTCAGTTTGACCCAGTCAACTCTGTTGACTACTGACGTCAGCATGACATCATGCTGATGTCATTAATTCATTTTCGAATTAATTTAAATAATTAATTAAATACCAGAAATTAATAAAATCTTTAGAAAATCATATCTTTTAATCCGTAACTCGGATTAAAATACTTTCTACATGAAAGTTGCTCAGAACGACGAGACGAATCCGGATACACAGCCCGTTTGTCCGCCACACATCCCTAACCTATCGAACTCACAACTTTCCCCCTCCGGTTTATCTGTCTGAAAACGCGAAACACCGGGGATACTTTCCGGGATGTTTCCCCCTTTCGCCGGTATCACCTACTACCGCGTTAGGGCACACCGGACACCACGTATTGCCTTGTTACGCTTTGTGATGCTTTGTTTGCTCTGTTATTTATTGTGTTCCCTCTCCGTTACTTCTTTCCGGTAGACCCCGAGACTGCCGGCGACCCCCAGTTCAACTATGGTGTTGACGACCCCTCCTTGCCCGAGCAACCAGGCAAGCCCCCCCCCTTGATCACCAGATATCGCCTATTCTCCTCTATACTGCTTGCATTAGAGTAGTGTAGCATGTTACTGCTTTCCATTAATCCTATTCTGATGCATAGCCTGTCATTGTTGCTACAGTCATTGATACCTTACCCGCAATCCTAGATGCTTAGTATAGTATGCTAGTTTATCATTATTGGCCCTACATTCTTGTCAGTCTGCCTTGCTATACTATTGGGCCGTGATCACTCCGGAGGTGATCACAGGTATATACTATACATACATACATACATACTATACAGATGGTGACTAAAGTCGGGTCAGCTCGATGAGTACCCGCAAGTGATTCTGATGAGGGGGCTGAAAGGACAGGTGGCTCCATCCCGGTAGAGGTGGGCCTGGGTTCCCGACGGCCCCCGACTGTTACTTTGTGGCGGAGCGACAGGGCAGGTTGAGACCACCTAGGAGAGAGGTGGGCCTGGCCCTGTTCAGCGTTCGCGGGTATTTAACACGCTTAACGAGATCTTGGTATTTGATCTGAGTTGGCTACGAGCCTATACGCACTAACCATCTACGTGGGAGTAGTTATGGGTATCCCGGCGTCGTGGTATCAGCCGAAGCACTTCAGACGTCAGCGACGGAGCGGCGCGCGCCGGATTGGACTGGAACGCCTGCTAGGCTAGGTCTGCTTCCGGCCGCCCTCGCAACGTGCAGGTGTGCTATGGGCGATGGGCCCAGACCCCTGTGCGCTTAGGTTTAGACCGGCGTGCCGGCCTCTCTGTTTTGCCTAGGTGGGGCTGCGATGTGTTGATCTTCCGAGGTCGGGCATGACCCAGGAAAGTGTGTCCGGCCAAATGGGATCAAGCGTGTTGGGTAAGTTGGTGCACCCCTGCAGGGAAGTTAATCTATTCGAATAGCCGTGATCTTCGGTAACAGGACGACTTGGAGTTGTACCTTGACCTTATGACAACTAGAACCAGATACTTAATAAAACACACCCTTCCAAGTTCCACAGACAACCCGGTGATCGCTTTTCCACATGGCGACGAGGGGAGGATCGCCGGGTAGGATTATGCTATGCGATGCGACTGGAGATGCTACTTGGAGATGCTACTTGGAGGACTTCAATCTACTCTCTTCTACATGCTGCAAGACGGAGGCTGCCAGAAGCGTAGTCTTTGACAGGATTAGCTATCCCCCTTTTATTTTGGAGATGCTACTTGGAGATGCTACTTGGAGGACTTCAATCTACTCTCTTCTACATGCTGCAAGACGGAGGCTGCCAGAAGCGTAGTCTTCAATAGGATTAGCTATCCCCCTTTTATTCTGGCATTCTGCAGTTCAGTCCACCGATATGGCCCTTTACACATATACCCATGCATATGTAGTGTAGCTCCTTGCTTGCGAGTACTTTGGATGAGTACTCACGGTTGCTTTTCTCCCTCTTTTCCCCTTTCCCTTCTACCTGGTTGTCGCAACCAGATGCTGGAGCCCTGGAGCCAGACGCCACCGTCGACGATGATTCCTACTACACTGGAGGTGCCTACTACTACGTGCAGGCTACTGATGACGACCATGAGTAGTTTAGGAGGATCCCAGGCAGGAGGCCTGCGCCTCTTTCGATCTGTATCCCAGTTGTGCTAGCCTTCTTAAGGCAAACTTGTTTCACTTATGTCTGCACTCAGATATTGTTGCTTCCGCTGACTCGTCTATGATCGAGCACTTGTATTCGAGCCCTCGAGGCCCCTGGCTTGTATTATGATGCTTGTATGACTTATTTATGTTTTAGAGTTGTGTTGTGATATCTTCCCGTGAGTCCTTGATCTTGATCGTACACATTGCGTGCATGATTAGTGTACGATTGAATCGAGGGCGTCACAAGTTGGTATCAGAGCCGACTGCCTGTAGGAATCCCCCTTTCCAACTCCTTGGCTGAAGTTGTGTCTAGTCATTGCAAAACTTTTACTAACTTGGCTGTGTGCCTTACGGGCCCACGTCGCCATTGGGTGGTAGTAGGATCTTTTATTCCTCGACCTATGCTCTGGGACTCTGACATCTCTTCTATTCGGGTTAAACGATTTTACTAACTCGGACTCTAGGTTCTCGATAATACTTTCTCCCGGAGAGCCCCTTCAGTCCAGATGATTACTTTGTGCATCGAAGGATTCCGAAGATACCTTCCGATATTCTCCCGAGACCTTGTGCCTGTTGCTTTTGCAATTCCCTACCACTGCAATATCCCTAAGGATAAATACTTACACCCGTCATTCTTACTTTATACCTAGTCGATCTTGTTATTACAAGATACCTCGAAATTCTCTCTAATGTTCCGACAATACTTTGTGCCTACTGCCTTGCAGTTCCTTGCCACTTGAATACCCCTAAGAATAATTTCTCGCACTTTCCGAGTATCCGCTCATCCCCAGTTGTTTGGATGTTTCACAAAAGTCTTTGAAATACTATTCAATCCTTCGAAAATCCTTAGCATCTTTATTGCTCTGCAAATACTTGTCTACTTGCATTATGGATGCTTCCCATATATCTAGCAATATTCACTAGTATCTTTTGACACCGTCATTTTGATCCTATTGATTCAACATGTGTGCGAATGCACACAATCATCTATCAACCCTTCTAAATTATCTTTCTGGCTCAGACATCATTTTTGAACATGAGCTGGTTCTTGACCAAACTATTGGATGTCAATTGTGACTCTGGTCTATCCAACTTATCCATCCTTGATCAGAGCGACAACTTCTGATCCTTTGTTTTGGAAATCGTAATTCCTTTGTTATCTAAGCATCGAATTATTCAGATGTTCTATAATATGATGCCCGTGCATTCTTCTTCCTCTGGTTGAGTATCGATACTCACATCAGATCTTTTATGGACCGCTATATCCTTGGTTGGATTATTATACGACAGTGTCCTTCATATTGAATAACCTTGTGAGCCTTTACATGGCTATATAATGCCTTTGGTAAATTGTATCACCTGCTTTTGAACAATGCTCTACTTTCGAGCTTGTATTATTTACTCCGAAGTTTGTGGTATATGTTCCTAAGATGCCCTGATGGGTTGAACCTATGCCTTCCCTAATCTGTGTGAACCCGAAAGATTTCACGGGTCAAACTTATCTGGTATTGCACCAGGTAAAACTTTCAACAACTAATGTCATTTTCGAAATACGAGAGGTGAATGAAGGTTATGCATTAAAGAAGTGGGAGTCGACCTTGAACTTTGTGTTCATGCCCATGGACACGATGTAGATCCTATCATGGAAGCTTCTTGTAACTATTTCCTTGATATAATATCCTTGGGTATCGGTGAATTGATCCTTTGCAATCGTGGTTCCGACCATGTCCTCCTTTAAATACCATTTCCTGTGCAAGTTTAAGCACTTGTCTTCTATAGAGCAATACCCCAGTCCAACCTCTACTTGGATCTGTCGTCGAGTATTACCCCCTGGTATCTCGAGATTATCATGGAACTGCATAACTTCTTATGAGTTCTTCATCAAGTGCTACCTTTCCACTGATACCAATTTTTCACGGGCTCTGAGTTATTAAACACTCAAAGACACCGATAACTGAACCGAGTCTGCACTACGGTTCAACAACTCTTCAGTAAGCTTCTATAAGTACGAGTTTGTACCCGATCACGCCATTCCTAGCTTGTTTGGCTATATCATTGTCGTGATGATTTTAACTATGCTACCCGGTCCTTCTTCTCGGAGCACAATTTTCGACGATGAACTAACCTTACGTCGATCCTCATCGTCATATCATTTCGCCTTGAACAACAAGCTTGGTTTCGAGTTTGTGTCATACCCTTGGTTTCAATAACCTTTCACTTCATCATTACTTTGACTTGATGTCGTCGCCGATCGATTACATCTTCATGAACTCTCGCGACAAAGGTGTCGTGATCATCAACATTTTGAGCTCATCCAGGATATCAATTGAATTCATGATGAGAAATACCATCCTTGCCCTTGATGAATTGTATTATCATCGACCACTTTATTGCCTTCCCACCAACACAAGCTTGTTCATGCTTGGTGTTATACCTTGAGTTCCTTGCTATCCAGCAATTGTTCTTCTTTACCTTGGATTATTACCATCCTTTATGTCAAGAATGTTCTGAGAATTGTTCCACCTCTTGAGAATTCTTGACATAGAAATACTTCTCACCATCACCATTCTTTCTTGGTCCCCGTGTTAATTCCAACAAGTGAAGGGTGTTGTTTGGATTCTTTCCTTCTAGCAACCCTATTTTTTTAGTTAATGGTCGAAAGTTCATTCTTAGGCTATTGATTATTGAATCACCATTCTGACATTGGTCGTGCAACCCAACCCATATTTCGGGCGCACCTTTCAACCAATGTTAATTGTGTATGTTTACCTCGAGCATACTTCCTTATATCATTTGATCTGACAAATGTTATCTCCTTGTTCACTTAATTGTGGAAATCCATCTTTTGGGAATCTCGGTGAATTGCCGTTGAGTTCACCAGACACCTCCTTGTCCTCTCCTTGGTTTAATGATGAACTATTGCTTCAGAAACCCGCTCCCATAGTTCATTTCTCGAGGATCTTGCAATGTCATTTCGACGATTTGTGTTGCACCTTTTTCCTCTCGGACCCCCTGAGTCTGAGGTTTCATGACACCAATTGGATATGAATCTCGGTCAGATATGATGGTTGGGACAACTTTCCAAGAGTTATGATGTTGATCCTTTGATGACCCGGTAACATGATGTCATGCCTAGCACCCCCCCCCCCGGCTGGAGGACCTATCATTATAGATTCCTTTTCAGCAAGGTTATCCATTCATCCATGAGGAAATTGTAAGACTTATTCTACAAGTTATTCCTGATGGATCCTTCGTGTTTCCAAAGTCTGATCTTCACCTGATGACCATGTCAATGCTATCTCGAAGCATGTCTATGGTACTCCGATTTTCAACAAGACCATTTGAAGCCCAATGCTAAATGTTTCTTGCTCAATTACCCAAACACCGTTGTATGGGCAATGTCATGAAAATTCTCTCCCCTACCTAAAGAGTTTTCTACATTATATCCTGACATGGATATCATGCTCTGCTTGTCCTTGGGAAGGATATACCCTTGAAATATGTGTTTAAACATAATTTCCTTTCCATTGTTCTGTTTAATCTGATGATCATATTTTCCTTCCATTGTTGGTTTAACCTTTCTTGTGAACTATATGATCTGAGCAGTAATATTCTCCTGCTTATGTAAACACCTCGTTGTACAATTCTGTCAGTAAGACCCTGTTACTTTTGTTGATGACATTCCGGTAACCACCGATGGACGAGAACTTCGCCTACTGGTCCGCCTCGTTCAACGAGCAGGAAAATGGTTCTCTTCGTCCCTCGCCCTTGGTACCGACATTGTTGCCGACATAACTGACATGCTACTCTCTGACATGCCTTGCTATCGTGATCGTACAAGATGTCAGCCCCCCCTTTCTACTTTTAACCCACATGGTGGGCCCATAACCCACAGGTCCCAGGAACGAAACCTGACTCTCCTGTACAACCTGTTGTCAAAGTTATTCCTCGTGCTTGACTTTGTATGTAATTCACGGGCCACTTGCCTGTTGATCTATTCTGGTATCGGACACAATACTTATTCCCGTTGCTCAGAACCCCTTTCGCACTCTGCTTCAGGCAATGAACGATTGCCTATCCGCTTGAAACTTCTTATTGCACCGTCTTACTTTGCTCTCGATAGGTGTAATTTGTTCAACTCGAGAGATACTCATATGTTCATTCTTGGGATACCCCAGATGAATTTCCCTTATAACCTCCTATCATTGTAGAGCTGCCCCTTACCTATTCGTAAGTACGATGGAGTTCCCCGAAGAAAGGACGACAACTTCATCATGATGCTTTGGAATAAAGAATTGAAGACATCAACGAAAGGGATTAACTTCTTCAAGAAGATCCATTAGAATAACCAGAACCCCCCCCCCCTTACTCCCCTCTTAAATCTCGGGACGAGATTTCTTGTAGTGGAGGAGAATTGTGACGCCCGGATAATTAGACTACAGTAATCCCAAGCTAATGATGCCACGTCACCTCCATTACTGTGATTAAACTCACGTTGATTCGAACCCGATTCAAATTCAAATTTAAAACATAGGCAAACAACAAAAGTTTCCAAACTTTAAAACTAAAATGTTCGGAGTGAACTAAATAATGCAGCGGTAATTATGGTGGAGAAACCAAACTTTGATAAAGTGTTTAAAGGCTCTAAGATAATTAAAACCGTAGTTAAAACAGTTAAATACATGCCTATTGAATTTTATAAAATATTAAACTATTTTATTTTCGGTTGAGAATTAAGGTGGCAGTAGTATATTTATAAATACAAATTTAGGTGCTAGTGTTTTTATAAAACTGTAATAAAAGGGAACTTAAAATAAAACAGAAAAGAAAATACAAAAGAGAAAAACTAAACAGACAAAAAAAGAAAAGGGAAAGGAACCCCCCCCCCCGGCTCCGGCCCAGCAGGCCATCAACCCCACTGGGCCGCCTAGCCGGCCCAGCCGGCCACCCCACTCCCCATAACCCCGTGGCGACCCAAACCCTAACCCCCAACTCACCATTCCCCCCCACTCGCTCCCACGTTCCCCGTCTCCCGATCCAAATCTGGATCGGGGACGAAACCCTCTCGACGCCGTTCCCATCGCCTCGTCGCTGTGCATCGCACCACCGCCGCCCGAAAACCTCGCCGAGGCCTCCTCCTCTCCTCAAGCCACTCGCCTACACCATCGTCGCTCGTCCTCATCCCCTCCCTCGCTGGATCGAGGCGCTGTGCCCGTCGTGCCCAACGCCGGAGCTCTCTCGCTGGACTGCCTCCTCCACCTCACCGGTCTGCCTCCCTCCTACGCACGTCATCGTCATCGTCCTCCCCAAGCCCCACTGCCCCGTTCCCTACATGCCCGATGTGAGCCCCGCCTTGCTCCCTCCCTCTCCCTCGCGCGCTCGCGCTCGTCGCCGAGGTCCCCGCCGATCTCGCCCCCGGTTGACGCGCTCCGGCCGCGTCCGATGCGCGCTCACCGCGCCGTGCCCGCGCACCGCAACTGCCGTGGCCCCCAGCCCCCCTGCTGCCTCCGATGCGGCCACCGAATCCCCCCTGCGCCGGCGACGCCGCTACACCCGCGGCCAACTCTGGCACCCCGGCCCCCGCGCCCTGCTCCCCCACGCCCGCATCTCGCGTCGGCCTCGCCCACTGCCCGCGCGGCCTCCCGCGCGCTGCTGCGCTCACCGCCGCCGCCACCTTTGACCAGTGCCCCTGCCCGCACTGCTCCGGCCGGTGGCGCCTCGACCAAACCTCACCGGTGCGCTACCGCTCCCACCGTGCGGCGGGCCGCGCCTGGACCGTCTCGGGCACCCAGCGCCCATGCCCGTTTGGGTGGTGCCCGCGCTCGCACCGCCCTGTGCCCGTTAGGCCCTTGGGGCCACAGACATGTGGGGCCCATGCCCCAGAACTTTATTTAAAAAAAAGAATTAAAAATAATTAAATAAATAAATAAATAATAATTACATTAATTAATTAATCAATAAGTGAATTAATTAAGTTAATTAATCATGTTTAATTAAGCTAATTAACCAGTTAGTTTAATTAAATAGTAGTTAGTTTAACTAAGACCTAATTAACCTAAACAGAGTATGACAGGTGGGTCCCACTGGACCCACATGTCAGTTTGACCCAGTCAACTCTGTTGACTACTGACATCAGCATGACATCATGCTGATGTCATTAATTCATTTTCGAATTAATTTAAATAATTAATTAAATACCAGAAATTAATAAAATCTTCAGAAAATCATATCTTTTAATCCGTAACTCGGATTAAAATACTTTCTACATGAAAGTTGCTCAGAACGACGAGACGAATCCGGATACACAGCCCGTTTGTCCGCCACACATCCCTAACCTATCGAACTCACAACTTTCCCCCTCCGGTTCATCTGTCTGAAAACGCGAAACACCGGGGATACTTTCCGGGATGTTTCCCCCTTTCGCCGGTATCACCTACTACCGCGTTAGGGCACACCGGACACCATGTATTGCCTTGTTACGCTTTGTGATGCTTTGTTTGCTCTGTTATTTATTGTGTTCCCTCTCCGTTACTTCTTTCCGGTAGACCCCGAGACTGCCGGCGACCCCCAGTTCAACTATGGTGTTGACGACCCCTCCTTGCCCGAGCAACCAGGCAAGCCCCCCCCTTGATCACCAGATATCGCCTATTCTCCTCTATACTGCTTGCATTAGAGTAGTGTAGCATGTTACTGCTTTCCGTTAATCCTATTCTGATGCATAGCCTGTCATTGTTGCTACAGTCATTGATACCTTACCCGCAATCCTAGATGCTTAGTATAGTATGCTAGTTTATCATTATTGGCCCTACATTCTTGTCAGTCTGCCTTGCTATACTATTGGGCCGTGATCACTCGGGAGGTGATCACGGGTATATACTATACATACATACATACATACTATACAGATGGTGACTAAAGTCGGGTCAGCTCGAGGAGTACCTGCAAGTGATTCTGATGAGGGGGTTCAAAGGACAGGTGGCTCCATCCCGGTAGAGGTGGGCCTCGGTTCCCGACGGCCCCCGACTGTTACTTTGTGGTGGAGCGACAGGGCAGGTTGAGACCACCTAGGAGAGAGGTGGGCCTGGCCCTGTTCGGCGTTCGCGGATATTTAACACGCTTAACGAGATCTTGGTATTTGATCTGAGTTGGCTACGAGCCTATACGCACTAACCATTTACGTGGGAGTAGTTATGGGTATCCCAGCGTCGTGGTATCAGCCGAAGCACTTCAGACGTCAGCGACAGAGCGGCGCGCGCCGGATTGGACTGGAACGCCTGCTAGGCTAGGTCTGCTTCCGGCCGCCCTCGCAACGTGCAGGTGTGCTATGGGCGATGGGCCCAGACCCCTGTGCGCTTAGGTTTAGACCGGCGTGCTGGCCTCTCTGTTTTGCCTAGGTGGGGCTGCGACGTGTTGATCTTCCGAGGTCGGGCATGACCCAGGAAAGTGTGTCCGGCCAAATGGGATCAAGCGTGTTGGGTAAGTTGGTGCACCCCCGCAGGGAAGTTAATCTATTCGAATAGCCGTGATATTCGGTAACAGGACGACTTGGAGTTGTACCTTGACCTTATGACAACTAGAACCGATACTTAATAAAACACACCCTTCCAAGTTCCACAGACAACCCGGTGATCGCTTTTCCACAGGGCAACGAGGGGAGGATCGCCGGGTAGGATTATGCTATGCGATGCGACTGGAGATGCTACTTGGAGATGCTACTTGGAGATGCTACTTGGAGGACTTCAATCTACTCTCTTTACATGCTGCAAGACGGAGGCTGCCAGAAGCGTAGTCTTCGACATGATTAGCTATCCCCCTTTTATTCTGGCATTCTGCAGTTCAGTCCACCGATATGGCCCTTTACACATATACCCATGCATATGTAGTGTAGCTCCTTGCTTGCGAGTACTTTGGATGAGTACTCACGGTTGCTTTTCTCCCTCTTTTCCCCTTTCCCTTCTACCTGGTTGTCGCAACCAGATGCTGGAGCCCTGGAGCCAGACGCCACCGTCGACGATGATTCCTACTACACTGGAGGTGCCTACTACTACGTGCAGGCTGCTGACGACAACCATGAGTAGTTTAGGAGGATCCCAGGCAGGAGGCATGCGCCTCTTTCGATCTGTATCCCAGTTGTGCTAGCCTTCTTAAGGCAAACTTGTTTAACTTATGTCTGTACTCAGATATTGTTGGTTCCGCTGACTCGTCTATGATCGAGCACTTGTATTCGAGCCCTCGAGGCCCCTGGCTTGTATTATGATGCTTCTATGACTTATTTATGTTTTAGAGTTGTGTTGTGATATCTTCCCGTGAGTCCTTGATCTTGATCATACACATTGCATGCATGATTAGTGTACGATTGAATCGAGGGCGTCACACTGGCCCCAGCTTATGGAACTTATCCTTTTTTCGGCAGTCTTCTTGTTTATTCTCGACCGTTCCTTAGCTAATTTTGAATCCTTTAATTGTTGGGGAACGTTGCAGAAAACAAAAATTTTCCTACTCGTTTCACCAAGATCATCTAGGAGTTCATCTAGCAACGAGTCATTGGATGCATCTACATACCTTTGTAGATGGCGCACGGAAGCGTTCGAAAGAACGGTGATGATGTAGTCGTACACGACGTGATCCAAATCACCGATGACCAAGCGCCGAACGGACGGCACCTCCGCGTTCAACACACGTACGGGACGGGAGACGTCTCCTCCTTCTTGATCCAGCAAGGTCGAAGGAGAGGTTGATGAAGATCCAGCAGCACGACGGCGTGGTGGTGGATGCAGGGCGTCACAGTAGCAGGGCTTCGCCTATACTACGAGAGAGAGAGACGTAACGGGGAGAGAGGGAGGCGCCAGGGGCTGGTGTATGAAATCCCTCCTCTCCCCCACTATATATAGGAGGGCCAAGGGGGGGTGGTGCGCAGCCTAGGAGATCTGATCTCCTAGGTGCGGCGGCCAGGGGGAGGATTCCCTCCCCCCCAAGGCACCTAGAGGTGCCTTCCACCACTTGGACTCCTCCCCCATGGAAACCCTAGGCGCATGGGCCTAGTAGGGCTGGTGCCCTTGGCCCATGTAGGCCAAGGCGCACCCCCTACAGCCCATGTGGCCCCCGGGACAGGTGGCCCCACCCGGTGGGCCCCCGGGACCCCTCCGGTGGTCCCGGTACAATACCGATAACCCCGAAACTTGTCCCAATGGCCGAAACAGCACTTCCTATATATAATTCTTTACCTCCGGACCATTCCGGAACTTCTCGTGATGTCCGGGATCTCATCCGGGACTCCGAACAACATTCAGGTTTCTGCATATACATATCTTCACAACCCTAGCGTCACCGAACCTTAAGTGTGTAGACCCTACGGGTTCGGGAGACAAGCAGACATGACCGAGAAGACTCTCCGGTCAATAACCAACAGCGGGATCTGGATACCCATGTTGGCTCCCACATGCTCCACGATGATCTCATCGGATGAACCATGATGTCGAGGATTCAATCAACCCCGTATGCAATTCCCTTTGTCAATCGATATGTTACTTGCCCGAGATTCGATCATCGGTATCCCAATACCTCGTTCAATCTCGTTACCGGCAAGTCACTTTACTCGTACTGTAATGCATGATCCCGTGACCAGACACTTGGTCACTTTGAGCTCATTATGATGATGCATTACCGAGTGGGCCCAGTGATACCTCTCCGTCATACGGAGTGACAAATCCCAGTCTTGATCCATGTCAACCCAACAGACACTTTCGGAGATACCCGTAGTATACCTTTATGGTCACCCAGTTACGTTGTGACGTTTGGTATACCCAAAGCACTCCTACGGTATCCGGGAGTTACACGATCTCATGGTCTAAGGAAAATATACTTTGACATTGGAAAACTCTAGCAAACGAACTATACGATCTTGTGCTATGTTTAAGATTGGGTCTAGTCCATCACATCATTCTCCTAATGATGTGATCTCGTTATCAATGACATCCAATGTCCATAGTCAGGAAACCATGACTATCCGTTGATCAACGAGCTAGTCAACTAGAGGCTTACTAGGGACATGTTGGTGTCTGTTATTCACACATGTATTACGATTTCCGGATAACACAATTATAGCATGAATAAAGACAATTATCATGAACAAGGAAATATAATAATAATGCTTTTATTATTGCCTCTAGGGCATATTTCCAACAGTCTCCCACTTGCACTAGAGTCAATAATCTAGTTACATTGTGATGAATCGAACACCCATGGTATTCTGGTGTTGATCATGTTTTGCCCTAGGGAGAGGTTTAGTCAACGGATCTGCTACATTCAGGTCCGTATGTACTTTACAAATCTCTATGTCTCCATTTTGAACATTTTCACGAATGGAGTTGAAGCGACGCTTGATGTGCCTTGTCTTCTTGTGAAACCTGGGCTCTTTGGCAAGTGCAATAGCTCCAGTGTTGTCACAAAAGAGTTTGATTGGCCCCGACGCATTGGGTATGACGCCTAGGTCGGTGATGAACTCCTTCACCCATATTGCTTCATGTGCTGCCTCCGAGGCTGCCATGTACTCCGCTTCACATGTAGATCCCGCCACGACGCTCTGCTTGCAGCTGCACCAGCTCACTGCTCCACCATTCAACATATACACATATCCGGTTTGTGACTTAGAGTCATCCAGATCTGTGTCGAAGCTAGCGTCGACGTAACCCTTTACGACGAGCTCTTCGTCACCTCCATAAACGAGAAACATTTCCTTAGTCCTTTTCAGGTACTTCAGGATATTCTTGACCGCTGTCCAGTGTTCCTTGCTGGGATTACTTTGGTACCTTCCTACCAAACTTACGGCAAGGTTTACATCAGGTCTGGTACACAGCATGGCATACATAATAGAACCTATGGCTGAGGCATAGGGGATGACACTCATCTCTTCTATTTCTTCTGCCGTGGTCGGACATTGAGCTGAGCTCAATTTCACACCTTGTAATACAGGTAAGAACCCCTTCTTAGAATGATCCATATTGAACTTCTTCAACATCTTATCAAGGTATGTGCTTTGTGAAAGACCTATGAGGCGTCTTGATCTATCTCTATAGATTTTGATGCCTAATATATAAGCAGCTTCTCCAAGGTCCTTCATTGAAAAACTCTTATTCAAGTAGGCCTTGATGCTGTCCAAGAGTTCTATATCATTTCCCATCAAAAGTATGTCATCTACATATAATATGAGAAATGCTACAGAGCTCCCACTCACTTTCTTGTAAACGCAGGCTTCTCCATAAGTCTGTGTAAACCCAAACGCTTTGATCATCTCATCAAAGCGAATGTTCCAACTCCGAGATGCTTGCACCAGCCCATAAATCGAGCGTTGGAGCTTGCACACTTTGTCAGCATTCTTAGGATCGACAAAACCTTCCGGCTGCATCATATATAATTCTTCCTTAAGGAAACCATTAAGGAATGCCGTTTTGACGTCCATTTGCCATATCTCATAATCGTAGAATGCGGCAATTGCTAACATGATTCGGACGGACTTTAGCTTCGCTACCGGTGAGAAAGTCTCATCGTAGTCAACCCCGTGAACTTGTCGATAACCCTTAGCGACAAGCCGAGCTTTATAGATGGTCACATTACCATCCGCGTCTGTCTTCTTCTTAAAGATCCATTTATTCTCTATGGCTCGCCGTTCAACGGGCAAGTCAGTCAAAGTCCATACTTCGTTTTCATACATGGATCCTATCTCGGATTTCATGGCTTCTAGCCATTTGTCGGAATCCGGGCCCGCCATTGCTTCTTCATAGTTCGAAGGTTCACCGTTGTCTAACAACATGATTTCCAAGACAGGGTTGCCGTACCACTCTGGTGCGGAACGTGTCCTTGTGGACCTTTGAATCTCAGTAGGAGCTTGATCAGAAGTATCTTGATCATTATCATTAACTTCCTCTCTAGTCAGTGCAGGCACCTCAGGAACATTTTCTTGAGTCGCGCCATTTGCCGGTTCAAGAGGTAATACTTCATCAAGCTCTACTTTCCACCCACTTACTTCTTTCGAGAGAAACTCTTTCTCTAGAAAGGACCCATTCTTGGCAACAAAGATCTTGCCTTCGGATCTGAGGTAGAAGGTGTACCCAATAGTTTCTTTTGGGTATCCTATGAAGACGCATTTTTCCGACTTGGGTTCGAGCTTTTCAGGTTGAAGTTTCTTGACATAAGCATCGCATCCCCAAACTTTTAGAAACGACAGCTTAGGTTTCTTCCCAAACCATAATTCATACGGTGTCGTCTCAACAGATTTCGACGGAGCCCTATTTAAAGTGAATGCGGCAGTCTCTAAAGCATAGCCCCAAAAAGATAGCGGTAAATCGGTAAGAGACATCATAGACCGCACCATATCCAATAGAGTGCGATTACGACGTTCGGACACACCGTTACGCTGAGGTGTTCCAGGCGGCGTGAGTTGTGAAACTATTCCACATTTTCTTAAGTGTGTGCCAAATTCGTGACTCAAGTATTCTCCTCCACGATCTGATCGTAGAAACTTGATTTTCCTGTCACGTTGATTCTCAACCTCACTCTGAAATTCCTTGAACTTTTCAAAGGTTTCAGACTTGTGTTTCATTAAGTAGACATATCCATATCTACTCAAGTCATCAGTGAGGGTGAGAACATAACGATAGCCACCACGAGCCTCAACACTCATTGGACCGCACACATCAGTATGTATGATTTCCAATAAGTTGGTTGCTCGCTCCATTGTTCCTGAGAATGGAGTCTTGGTCCTTTTACCCATGAGGCATGGTTCGCACGTGTCAAATGATTCATAATCAAGAGACTCTAAAAGTCCATCTGCATGGAGCTTCTTCATGCGTTTGACACCTATGTGACCAAGGCGGCAGTGCCACAAGTATGTGGGACTATCATTATCAACCTTACATCTTTTGGTACTCACATTATGAACATGTGTAGTAATACGCCCGAGATTCATTAAGAATAAACCATTCACCATAGGAGCATGACCATAAAACATATCTCTCATATAAATGGAACAACCATTATTCTCAGATTTAAATGAGTAGCCATCTCGAATTAAACGAGATCCCGATACAATGTTCATGCTCAAAGCTGGCACTAAATAACAGTTATTGAGGTTTAAAACTAATCCCGTAGGTAAATGCAGAGGCAGCGTGCCGACGGCGATCACATCGACCTTGGAACCATTCCCGACGCGCATCGTCACCTCGTCCTTCGCCAGTCTCCGTTTATTCCACAGCTCCTGCTGTGAGTTACAAATATGAGCAACGGCACCGGTATCAAATACCCAGGAGTCACTATGAGTACTGGTAAGGTACACATCAATTACATGTATATCAAATATACCTTTTGGCGTTGCCGGCCTTCTTGTCCGCTAAGTATTTGGGGCAGTTCCGTTTCCAGTGACCCTTCCCTTTGCAATAAAAGCACTCCGTCTCAGGCTTGGGTTCATTCTTTGGCTTCTTCCCGGCAGCTTGCTTGCCGGGCGCGGCAACTTCCTTGCCGTCCTTCTTGAAGTTCTTTTTACCCTTGCCTTTCTTGAACTTAGTGGTTTTATTGACCATCAACACTTGATGCTCCTTCTTGACTTCTACCTCCGCTGATTTCAGCATTGAGAACAACTCAGGAATGCTCTTTTGCATCCCCTGCATGTTGAAGTTCATCACAAAGCTCTTGTAGCTTGGTGGAAGCGACTGGAGGATTCTGTCAATGACCGCATCATCCGGGATATTAACTCCCAGCTGAGACAAGCGGTTATGCAACCCAGACATAGTGAGTATGTGCTCACTGACAAAACTATTTTCCTCCATCTTACAGCTGAAGAACTTATTGGAGACTTCATATCTCTCGATCCGGGCATGAGCTTGAAAAACCATTTTCAGCTCTTCGAACATCTCGTATGCTCCATGTCTCTCAAAACGCTTTTGGAGCCCGGCTCTAAGCTGTAAAGCATGCTGCACTGAACGAGGGAGTAGTCGTCAACACGTGTCTGCCAAGCATTCATAACGTCTTGGTTCTGTGGGACGGGTGGATCACCTAGCAGTGCTTGTAGGACATAATCTTTCTTGGCAGCTATGAGGATGATCCTCAGGTTCCGGACCCAGTCCGTATAGTTACTGCCATCGTCTTTCAGCTTGGTTTTCTCTAGGAACGCGTTGAAGTTGAGGACTACGTGGGCCATTTGATCTACAAGACATAGTGTAAAATATTTTAGACTAAGTTCATGATAATTAAGTTCATCTAATCAAATTATTAATGAACTCCCACTTAGATTAGACATCCCTCTAGTCATCTAAGTATTACATGATCTGAGTTAACTAGGCCGTGTCCGATCATCACGTGAGACGGACTAGTCAACGTCGGTGAACATCTTCATGTTGATCGTATCTTCTATACGACTCATGCTCGACCTTTCGGTCTTCTGTGTTCCGAGGCCATGTCTGTACATGCTAGGCTCGTCAAGTTAACCCCAAGTGTTTTGCATGTGTTCCGAGGCCATGTCTATACATGCTAGGCTCGTAAACACCCGTTGTATGTGAACGTAAGGATCCATCACACCCGATCATCATGGCGTGCTTAGAAACGACGAACTTTAGTAATGGTGCACAGTTAGGGGAGAACACCTCTTGAAATTGTTATGAGGGATCATCTTATTTACTACCGTTGTTCTAAGTAAACAAGATGCAAAAACATGATAAACATCACATGCAATCAAATAATAATCGTGACATGATATGGCCAATATCACATAGCTCCTTTGATCTCCATCTTGGGGCTCCATGATCATCTTGTCACCGGCTTGACACCATGATCTCCATCATCGTGTCTCCATGAAGTTGCTCGCCAACTATTACTTCTACTACTATGGCTAACGCGTTTAGCAATAAAGTAAAGTAATTTACATGGCGTTTCTTGATGACACGCAGGTCATATAAAAGAATAAAGACAACTCCTATGGCTCCTGCCGGTTGTCATACTCATCGACATGCAAGTCGTGATTCCTATTACAATAGCATGAACATCTCATACATCACATACAGATCATTCATCATTCATCACAACTTTGGCCATATCATATCACAAACCACTTGCTGCAAAAACAAGTTAGACGTCCTCTAATTGTTGTTGCAAGTTTTACGTGGCTGATTTAGGGTTCTAGCAAGAACGTCTTCTTACCTACGTTAAAGCCACAACATGATTTGTCAACTTCTATTTACCCTTCATAAGGACCCTGTTCATCGAATCCGCTCCAACTAAAGTGGGAGAGACAGACACCCGCCAGCCACCTTATGCAACTAGTGCATGTTAGTCGGTGGAACCGGTCTCACGTAAGCGTACATGTAAGGTTGGTCCGGGCCGCTTCATCCCACAATACTGCTGAAGCAAGAAAAGACTAGTAACGACAAGAAAGTTGACAAATCTACGCCCACAACTCATTGTGTTCTACTCGCGCAAGAAGAACTACGCATAGACCTAGCTCATGATGCCACTGTTGGGGAACGTTGCAGAAAACAAAAATTTTCCTACTCGTTTCACCAAAATCATCTAGGAGTTCATCTAGCAACGAGTCATTGGATGCATCTACATACCTTTGTAGATGGCGCACGGAAGCGTTCAAAAGAACGGTGATGATGTAGTTGTACACGACGTGATCCAAATCACCGATGACCAAGCGCCGAACGGACGGCACCTCCGCGTTCAACACACGTACGGGACGGGAGACGTCTCCTCCTTCTTGATCCAGCAAGGGGGAAGGAGAGGTTGATGAAGATCCAGCAGCACGACGGCGTGGTGGTGGATGCAGGGCGTCACAGTAGCAGGGCTTCGCCTATACTACGAGAGAGAGACGTAACGGGGAGAGAGGGAGGCGCCAGGGGCTGGTGTATGAAATCCCTCCTCTCCCCCACTATATATAGGAGGGCCAAGGGGGGTGGTGCGCAGCCTAGGAGATCTGATCTCCTAGGTGCGGCGGCCAGGGGGAGGATTCCCTCCCCCCCAAGGCACCTAGAGGTGCCTTCCACCACTTGGACTCCTCCCCCATGGAAACCCTAGGCGCATGGGCCTAGTAGGGCTGGTTCCCTTGGCCCATGTAGGCCAAGGCGCACCCCCTACAGCCCATGTGGCCCCCCGGGACAGGTGGCCCCACCCGGTGGGCCCCCGGGACCCCTCCGGTGGTCCCGGTACAATACCGATAACCCCGAAACTTGTCCCGATGGCCGAAACAGCACTTCCTATATATAATTCTTTACCTCCGGACCATTCCGGAACTTCTCGTGACGTCCGGGATCTCATCCGGGACTCCGAACAACATTCGGGTTTCTGCATATACATATCTTCACAACCCTAGCGTCACCGAACCTTAAGTGTGTAGACCCTACGGGTTCGGGAGACAAGCAGACATGACCGAGACGACTCTCCGGTCAATAACCAACAGCGGGATCTGGATACCCATGTTGGCTCCCACATGCTCCACGATGATCTCATCGGATGAACCACGATGTCGAGGATTCAATCAACCCCGTATGCAATTCCCTTTGTCAATCGATATGTTACTTGCCCGAGATTCGATCATCGGTATCCCAATACCTCGTTCAATCTTGTTACTGGCAAGTCACTTTACTCGTACCGTAATGCATGATCCCGTGACCAGACACTTGGTCACTTTGAGCTCATTATGATGATGCATTACCGAGTGGGCCCAGTGATACCTCTCCGTCATACGGAGTGACAAATCCCAGTCTTGATCCATGTCAACCCAATAGACACTTTCGGAGATACCCGTAGTATACCTTTATGGTCACCCAGTTACGTTGTGACGTTTGGTATACCCAAAGCACTCCTACGGTATCCGGGAGTTACACGATCTCATGGTCTAAGGAAAAGATACTTTGACATTGGAAAACTCTAGCAAACGAACTATACGATCTTGTGCTATGTTTAAGATTGGGTCTAGTCCATCACATCATTCTCCTAATGATGTGATCTCGTTATCAATGACATCCAATGTCCATAGTCAGGAAACCATGACTATCTGTTGATCAACGAGCTAGTCAACTAGAGGCTTACTAGGGACATGTTGGTGTCTGTTATTCACACATGTATTACGATTTCCGGATAACACAATTATAGCATGAATAAAGACAATTATCATGAACAAGGAAATATAATAATAATGCTTTTATTATTGCCTCTAGGGCATATTTCCAACATGAATTTCACAAAATCGTCCCAATGAGCACTTTGATTCTCTAGTGTTCCCTCGAATACTGGAGTCTTCCTTCCTCCCTTGACGTACTTGTCCCATTCACGATTCTTGTGGTTCTTGAATGCAACCGCCATCTTCCTAAGAGCAGCGTCCTTGACTTTCTGCACATATGCTTCTGTGAAATGATTTGGTAGGGTGAAATGTTCCATGAGAGTATCCCAAAGTAGACTTTTTTGTCTGTCATCGACAAAAGTAAGATCTGGACGTGGCTTTGCTGGCTCTCTCCATTCTTGAAGGGAGATCGGGAGTTGGTCCGTCACAAGAACTCCGCACTGACGAACGAACTTTTCCGCAATCTTATTAGGCGCTAATAGTTCACCATTAGGTTTGATTGCCTCGATATTATACTTTACGCCCTCCTTCAACTTTTTGTTCGGGCCTCGTTTCGTCCTATTGCCTGAAGATTTGCTCGATCCGGATGGCTGAAAGAAGAAAGATCGATTCGTTAATATATCTTCAACTCATTTAAAACATGTGATGATCACCAGATGCCTGCTTATATAAATATATATACCTCTCCGGTGTTGTCATCATCGTAGTTCATGACTTCATCAATTCGGTCATCGCGATCGAATATCATATCACCCTCTTCGGTGTTGTTTAGAAATTTGGAGCCGTCATAATCTTCTTCATTCTGATCATCATCTGGCCCGCGTATTATATCGAACATGGTCTGTTCTCCCTCTCTGTCGATATTGTTCGCCATAGCTTTTATTTAACTATGCCAAAAGAAATATAAAACAATTTAGTATTCAAATTACATCGCCTCGAATAATAGATATAATCTCGAATACATCATCTCGAATAATAGATATAATCTCGAATACATCGTCTTGAATAATAGATATAATCTCGAATACATCGTCTCGAATAATAGATATAATCTCGAATACATCGTCTCGAATAATATATAATCTCAAATACATCGTCTTGAATATTATATATCGAGTACATCACTGGCTAGGTAGCTAATAAAGATCGAATACTACAGAAGAATCTAGGACACTCGCGGTTCCTGCGGCGCGGGCGGTGGACACCCAAAGAGAAGGAACCCTCACAGGATCATAGCTGAAGTGAGATCCCTGAAGAAACTGCCAGGTATTGGAGAACCTGCCGCCCTCTAATGCAACCATGTAGCGATGGACGTGCTCGTCCTCCTCCCTGACACGGTGACGTACCACCTCCGGCGGGGCCGGCTCCCTTCACACCGAAACTGGCCCACGCGAACGCCACCAAATGAGATCAGGGTCGACGACGGGACCCGGGGCCGGGTTCCTCATCAAGCGGCGCCCCCCTCCAGGCAGCACCTCCCAGTGCCAGCCCGGCGGAGCTCAGTCCCGGACATGGGTCAGTCGGACGTTGTCGCGGACGGGTCCACGGCGAGGATGCGGGCCGGGCATCGTCGAGAACAAATACTAGCTATATGCCCGCAAAAAGTAACATTTTTTTAATGATTGGATTTTGATAACTAAAATTTCTAACATTTCTATATAACTAAGATTTCTATAACATTTATAATATTTCTAGAACTAAAAAAAGAAAAATTTCTAACTTTTTTATAACTATTTCTATAACTAAAAAACAGAAAAATTTCTAACAATTCTAACTTTTTATAACTATTTCTATAACTAAAAAACAGAAAAATTTCTAACAATTCTAACATTTCTAACAATTCTAACAATTCTAACATTTCTAACTATTCTAACAATTCTAACATTTCTAACTATTTCTAAAAAACAGAAAAATTTCTAACAATTTCTAAAAAACAGAAAAATTTCTAACTATTTGTATAACTAAAAAACAAAAAATGTATGTGTGTGTGCGCGCGCGCTCACTGGCGAGGCGAGAGGCGACGGGGGGCGGCGACGGGGGGGGGGGCGGCGACGCGGACGGCGACGGGCGCGGCGACGACGGGGATGACGACGACGGGGACAGGGACGGGGCGGCGATGACGGGGACGGGGACGTACGGGCCGGGGCGGCGACGACGACGGGGACGTATAGGGCGGCGACGACGGGGACGGGGACGACGCGGGACGGGACGGGGCGGCGGTGACGACGAGGACGACGGGGCGGCGAAGACGGGGACGGGGCGGCGACGGGGGCGGCGACGAGGGATGGAGACGTACGGGGGCAGCGGGCGACGGTGCAGAGGAGAAGAAGCAGATGAGAAACTGAAATTTTCGTAAGTGTTGTTTATATAGGAGGGACCTTTAGTACCGGTTGGAGCCACCAACCGATACTAAAGGCCTGTTTTGGCCAGGCCAAGCGGCGGGAAGCGACCCCCCTTAGTACCGGATGATGGCTCCAACCGGTACTAAAGGCCCCCCCTTTAGTACCGGTTGGTGCCACGACCCGGTACTAAAGGGGGTGCGCTGGCGCAGGTGCGGTGCGGCATGTTTAGTCCCACCTCGCTAGCCGAGGGGCGACCGCACTAGTTTATAAACCCCCGTGCGGTAGCTCTTTCGATCTCCTCTCCAAAGCAGGCCTACTGGGCCTACATGTTCTGTGCTGCCCCGTGGGCCTACTGGGCCTTTGCGGGCCTGCATCCTGGCCCAACAACAGGTTGGGTTTCTAGTCGTATGCAGGCCGCTCTGGCCTAGTAGGCGGGCTTTTTTTTACTTTATTTATTTTTGAGTTGTTTTTTGTGTATTTAGAGTTTCTTTGTGAATATTTTTGCTTTAGGTACAAAAAATTACAAACTTTTTGTTAGTGCCCGTAGTTTTCAAATTTGAATAGTTTAAATTTTGAATTATTTGAAATTAGTGTGAATCACTAGTTTCTGAATAACTTAACTTTAAAAATTAGTAAAGGCATGAAAGAATTTGTTTGCACATAAAATTTCTTCGCGTTTCAAATGCCAAAACACATAATTAACTACCCTAACTATTACAGAGATTCCCTTCTGGGTGTGAAACACAGAAGAAAGTGATGATAGTGAAGCCGATCACATCCCAGATCTTTGGGTGTGAAACTTTTTCTTCGCGTGTGTCCCTTTGCGCCGTAACCATGGAAAATCTTCATCATTTAACGGAATGCTCGGGTCAATATTCACTGTGAATGGAGCAATTTCATCAAACTTTTCATAATCTTCTGACTTGTCTGTCTTGTCATCCACTCCCACGATGTTTCTCTTTCCAGAAAGAACTATGTGCCGCTTTGGCTCATCGTACGATGCATTCGCTTCCTTATATTTTCTTTTTCTTGGCTTGGTAGACATGTCCTTCACATATAAAACCTGTGCCACATCATTGGCTAGGACGAATGGTTCGTCTGCATACGCAAGATTGTTGAGATCCACTGTTGTCATTCCGTACTGCGGGTCTTCTGTTACCCCGCCTCGTGTCATATTGACCCATTTGCACCGAAACAAAGGGACCTTCAAACCACGTCAATAGTCAAGTTCCCGTATGTCCTGTATATAACTATAATATGTTTCCTTTCCCGTCTTGGTTTCTGCATCAAAACGGACACCACTGTTTTGGTTGGTGCTCTTCTTATCTTGGGCGATCGTGTAAAATGTATTACCATTTATCTTGTACCCTTTGAAAGTCATTATATTCGAAGATGGTAACTGGGACAACAAGTACATGTCATTTTCAATAGAGGTGTCATGCATGGTACGTGTCTGCAACCAGCTGGCGAAACTCCTGGTTTGTCCACGTGTAATCCAGTCATCTGACCGCTCCGGGTGTTTGGAGCGTAGCAAATTCTTGTGTTCATCTATATACGGAGCCACCAAGGCGGAATTCTGTAGAACTATGTAGTGTGCTTTAGTGAGAGAATGCCTGTCCATACATATTATTTGTTCCCCTCCTAGTGTGCCTTTTCCATCCAGTCTGCCCTTATGCCGCGATTCAGGAACACTAATCGGCTTAAGGTCAGGAATAAAGTTAATACAAAACTCAATGACCTCCTCATTTTGACGGCCCTTGGAGATGCTTCCTTCTGGCCTAGCACGGTTATGAACATATTTCTTTAAGATTCCCATGAACCTCTCAGAGGGGAACGTATTGTGTAGAAATACATGACCCAAAGCGTTAATCTCTTCGCATAGGTAAACTAGGACGTGCGTCATGATGTTGAAGAAGGATGGTGAGAACACCAACTCGAAACTGACAAGACATTGCACCAAATCATTCTCTAACCTTGGTATGATTTCTGGATCGATTACCTTCTGAGAGATTGCATTGAGAAATGCACATAGCTTCACAATGGCTAATCGAACGTTTTCCGATAGAAGCCCCCTCAATGCAACCGGAAGCAGTTGCGTCATAATCACGTGGCAGTCATGAGACTTTAGGTTCTAAAACTTTTTTTCTGCCATGTTTATTATTCCCTTTATATTCGACGAGAAGCCAGACGGTACCTTAATACTAAGCAGGCATTCAAAGAAGATTTGCTTCTCTTCTTTGGTAAGAGCGTAGGTTGCATGACCCTGATGTATGCCGTCTTTTCTGTGCATACGTTGCTAGTCCTCTCGTGCCTCAGGTGTATATTTTGTCTTCTCATACACGCCCAAGAAGCCAAGCAGGGTCACACAAAGATTCTTCGTCACGTGCATCATGTCGATTGCGGAGCGGACCTCTAGGTCTTTCCAATAGGGCAGGTCCCAAAATATAGACTTCTTCTTCCACATGGGTGCGCGTCCGTCAGCGTCATTCGGAACAGGTTGTCCACCAGGACCCTTTCCAAAGACCACCTTCAAATCCTTGACTATATCATGTACATCAGCACCAGTACGGTGGCGAGGCTTCGTCCGGTGATCCGCCTCACCTTTGAAATGCTTGCCTTTCTTTTTTACGGGATGCCTGCTCGGAAGAAATCGACGATGTCCCAGGTACACATTCTTCTTACAATTAGCCAAATATATACTGTCGGTATCGTCCAAACAGTGCGTGCATGCGCGGTATCCCCTTGTTTGTCTGTCCTGAAAGGTTACTGAGAGCAGGCCAATCATTGATGGTCACGAACAGCAACACCTTTAGGTCAAATTCTTCCCCCATGTGCTCATCCCACGCACGTACACCTGTTCCATTCCACAGTTGTAAGAGTTCTTCAACTAATGACCTTAGGTACACATCAATGTCGTTGCCGGGTTGCTTAGAGCCTTGGATGAGCACTGGCATCATAATGAACTTCCGCTTCATGCACAACCAAGGAGGAAGGTTATACAAACATAGAGTCACAGGCCAGGTGCTATGGTTGCCGCTCTGCTCCCCAAAAGGATTAATGCCATCTGCGCTTAGACCAAACCATACGCTCCTTGCGTCATCTGCAAACTCCTTCCCGTACTTTCTTTCGATTTTTCTTCACTGCGACCCGTCAGCGGGTACTCTCAACTTTTCGTCTTTCTTACGGTCTTCTCTGTGCCATCGCATCGCCTTGGCATGCTCTTTGTTTTGGAACAAATGTTTCAACCGTGGTATTATAGGAGCATACCACATCACCTTGGCAGGAATCTTCTTCCTGGGGCACTCGCCCTCGACATCACCAGGGTCATCGCGGCTGATCTTATAGCGCAATGCACCACATATCGGGCAAGCGTTCAAATCCTCGTACTCACCGCGGTAGAGGATGCAATCATTAGGGCATGCATGTATCTTCTGCACCTCTAACCCTAGAGGGCAGACAACCTTCTTTGCTTCGTACGTACTCTCGGGCAATTCGTTGTCCTTTGGAAGCATATCCTTTATCATAACCAGCAACTTTCCAAATCCCTTGTCAGATACACCATTCTCTACCTTCCATTGCAGCAATTCTAGTGTGGTGCCCAGCTTTTTCTTGTCACCTACGCAATTCGGGTATAACAATTTTTTGTGATCCTCTAACATGCGCTGCAACTTCTTCTTCTCCAAATCACTTGCGCAGTTTCTCTTTGCATCGGCAATGGCCTGACCTAGATCATCAACGGGCTCATCTGATGCCTCTTCTTCAGCTTCTTCCCGCATTGCCGGCTCAGCTTCTTCCCGCATTACCGGCTCAGCTTCTTCCCCCATTGTTGTATCATCGTATTCAGGGAACCCATGGCCAGGATAGCTGTCGTCGTCCTCTTCTTCTTCATTGTCTTCCATCATAACCCCTCTTTCTCCGTGCTTGATCCAAACATTATAGTGGGGCATGAAACCGGACTTAAACAGGTGGACGTGAATGGTTCTTGACGTAGAGTAATTATGACCATTCTTACAGCGAGCACATGGACAAGGCATAAAACCATCCGCCCACTTGTTTGCCTCAGCCGCAAGCAGAAAAGTATGCACGCCCTCAACGAACTGGGGAGAGCATCGGTCATCGTACATCCATTGCCGTCTCATCTTCATTACACACCACCGAATAGACCAAATTAATACAAGTTCATACATAAAGTTCATACAACACTTAAATGCAACAAACAAATAACTCTCTAGCTAAAGCATTTAAATGCAACAACAAATACGATCAAGATCGCAACTAAGGTAACAATGGATCCAACAACATAATGATACCAAGCCTCACTATCAATGGCATATTTTCTAATCTTTCTAATCTTCAAGCGCATTTTCTTCATCTTGATCTTGTGATCATCGACGACATTGGCAACATGCAACTCCAATTCCATCTTCTCCCCCTCAATTCTTTTCAATTTTTCTTTCAAGTACTCGTTTTCTCTTTCAACTAAATTTAACCTCTCGACAATAGGGTCGGTTGGAATTTCCGGTTCACATACCTCCTAGGAAAAATTTCTATGTCAACTTGATGGGCATAATTTGTCATAAACACGAAATGCAACTAGTTTTAAAAGAGAATATATATACCACATCCGAATCATAACAAGGACGAGGGCCGACGGGGACGGATATCAAAACCATGGCACTATATGTATAACAAACAACGTACGGGTAAGATAATTATACGAGTAACTATATATCCAAATCACACAAACATCAATTTTTATATAAAATTTCATGAACAAGAGGCTCACCACAAGGTGGTGCCGGCGACGGGACGGTGCGGGCGATCAACGGTGGTTACGACGGAGATTTAGAAGGCACTAAGTAAACCACACCTACATATGCAAACTAAGTGTTATTTTTGACCTCAGATTGCATATAAATCAAATACTAGCACATATATATATATATCCTCCTAAATTACTAAACTCACAAATTAATCACTATATAAAGCATTGCAAGAGCTAATCTAGCAATGAGAGATGAAAGGACAAAGTTGCTAACCTTTGTGATCATTTGAATGGATGGGGGCCTTCAAATCTTGATAAATTTTGGGCAAAATGTGTGATGAGCTCGAGAGGAAGAGGGGAAGAATAGAGAGGAGAGGGGAAAGAGGAAGAACAGAACGAGTTTGGGTGGACGAAGGGTTTATGTAGGACGACCTTTAGTACCGGTTCGTGCCAAGAACCGGTACTAAAGGGGCTGGAGGGGCCCAGTCTGACAACATCCTGCCACCACACTCATTAGTACCGGTTCGTGGCACGAACCGGTGCTAAAGGTTCGCCACGAACCGGTACTAATGAAAGCGGCCTGGCTAGCCGTTGGAACCGGCACTAATGTATACATTAGTGCCGGCTTAAATACAAACCGGCGCTAATGTGCTTCACGTTTAACCCTTTTTCTACTAATGGGTCTAGGCAGCCATGATGCTCTCCATGGATCTTGCGCCCGCTACGCTAGCCAACATCGCGCTCGTCGGTTTGCACCCAATACCGACCTAGCTAGATCTACTCACCTACTGCATGCATGTTCCGAGAGATCTATACTATTTACCTTTCCTTATTTCTTGATCCGTGTGCAGGTGATGCCTTTACCTTGATGCTGCTCCTCGTCCCCGCGTACGTACTATTTCCGTCCTTCTTAGTTAATTACATACTCCGATCCATAGGTGAAATTGCATGGGCATATGTGAATTTGTTGGTTGATGAACCGATCTGAGCAAATAACCAACGCCGCCGACGTGCTGACTAGACTAATTGCGTGTGTATGTTTCATGCACCGGCAGGTTCACCACGATACCAGCCATCTGCCGGTCCGGCACCGTCGGGAGTAGATCCCCGCTACCCAATATCGCCACGCTCCTCAGCTGCTGCGTGGGCATCCTGTACGGCGTCGCGCGCCGTGACAGCCTCGCCGTCGTCCTCAACTCCCTCGGGGCCTTGCTTCAGACCATCTACGTCCTCTTCTTTATCGTCTACAGCGCCGACAGAGGTCTTATCCTCCTCCAGTGCCTCGTGCCGGCCCTAGGCTACGCCGTCCTTCTCATATTGTACCTGCATCGTCCACCCCGCCACCTTGTTCAACTTGGTCAGTACAATAACATGCCGTTGATTGCATCTTAGGGCATCTCTAGCCGCGCCATCAAGAAGGCCCCTTAGCCGTTTTTTCGTCCGCCGGCGTCAAAAAATCGGCCCAGTCGCGTCTCCAAGAGCTCAGTTTTCGCCGGCTTGTGACGAAATTGGCGCCGGCGGATCCAACCCGAACCCAGCGCGCTGGGGGTCGCTTGGGGGCGCCGGGCGAATCGTTTTTGGCGCGAAGAGCCGCGGGCCCGCCGCGTCAGCGACTCTATTCTCTTCTCGCCCCTTCGTCGTCCTCATCGTCTCGTTTCCCGCGGCGAATCAATGCCAAAGCTGCCGCACGCTGCCGCACCGGTCAGCCTCCATTGATGCCTCATGGGCGGCGCAGTGAAGGCTGGGCGATGCGTCCCTCGGCCGCCACGCAATCACGCCACGTGTAACGCGCCGGCCAAGCGTACCACGCGGCGTCTCCGCCTATAAAAGCCGACTGCAAGCGCGACGGAGAGACTCACCCCGATCATCCACCGACGACGCGCTCATTTCTCCCCCTTCCCTCCTCTCGCCGTCACCAGTTGAGAAAGCATGGCCGAGCGTTTCCCAAGCGACGGCGTGGCAGCGAATGGATTCGGGCGCCGTCATCTGCACGAGGACGAGGCTCGCCTCCTTTTCGAGGCCGAGTACCCGGTCCCGCCGGACATGCGGGTGCCCGGGGCATGGAGGATCAGCGCCGGCGGCGTGCCGGTGCCCCCGGTACCCACCGGCGCGGCGTGGCGTGCGGAGATCACACACATCCGCTCGTCCCTGCCGCGTGCGGCGAGGGAGGGGCCCCGGTACGTCCCCGACAGCCCAATCTGGGAGCCGTACTTCCGCCGCCGGCACGACGAGCAGCTCGAGGCCACCAATGGCGCCGTGCCCTCTGGCAGGTTCAACACCGCCGGCCGGCGTCGGTGGTGGGGTGTGCCCGGGCGCACGTTGGAGTCCGTCCTCAAGTACATCGAGGGCGGCAACACGCCGCGCCTCGAGTACCCCACTCCCCCGTCCTTCTCACACTGCCGGGGCTGCCGGGGAAGCTCCTGGACACCGAGGCGCATGGAGACCGGGGTGTCCTCCTCCTCGTCCGGCGGCACTCCCTGCGTCCACCTCTGCCCCGTCAAGCCGGAGCCCCAGGACACGCATGTCAGTGCGCGTACCCGCAGCTCCGGCGCCCTCGTCGAGCCCAAGGTGGAGTCCAGCCTCCCCCCGGAGTACGAGGAGATAACCCGGCGCGGCTTCTCCGACGAGGACGCCATGCGGTGGTCGCGCGACGACTACCTGCGCGAGGAGATGATCCGGCAGCGCCGGGCCCTGGAGGAGATCGCCGCCCGTAAACGTGGGCGCGAGGACGAGGACGGTGTCGTCGTCCTCGATAGCGACGATGACGACGCCCCCGGACCGTCCAACCCGCCGCGCCAACCGGGGGAGGGATGCAACAGGGATGGCGGAGGCGTAGGCGGGGGCAACGACGACGACGGCGGTGACTACACGCGGTTCTACAGCCTCCTCGGCATGTAGAACCGCGTGGGCGAGCGGCGAGGCGGGCGGCGAGGGAGACGGCGGGGGTAGCCCGCGGTAGTTTTTTTAAATATGTTTAAATTTGAACGAGCTCGCCCGTGTTTGCTTGTGTTTGCGCCGAATTTGACAATGGGGTCAATGCCGCATCAGCCAGCCCATGCCTATCCCTAATCAGCACGCCGACGTGGATCATCTACGCCTTGGCCAGAAAGGACCCCAAGCTATACTTACACATCGCCGTAAGTTAGAGCAATTTGTCAACCTTCATTCGTCCATCCTAAGTAGCTTACTAAAGTTAATATAAAGTTGGGTCATCTATTTTGTACGGAGAGAATAGCTTACTTATCATAAATGAATTGGTGATCAATGTTCTTTTGCTCATCAATCTGTAGATCCCCAGCTGCTTTGGCCTGGTGTCTGCCATAGTTCAGCTGAGTCTCCACACATACTTCCAGTTTCTATACCAGCAGCCGACTGACGTGGAGGATTCGGCCCTGAGGGCATGGCTGCTGGAATGGCCAATCGCCGACACACCACTTTCTGTCTAGGTAGCTCCTACTGGAATGAAAGTTGAGCTACCTTACCTAGTATGTATACTAGGATTCGGAGCTTCTTGCATGTAATGGCCAATCGCCGACATGGAAGGAAGGGAATGGAATTGGGAGGCGGTGCCGGTGGAGGCAGCGGTGACGCGAACGCAGTGCAGGTCGAGTGTTGTGGACTTGTGGGATGCCGCTGGCCTCACGGGCTTTTCTGGGCTGTCCATTTATGCCATTTATTTTTTCTGGACGTCCACCAACACCATTTAAACATTTTTTGGTGAGTGGCATATGTGGGATTAGTGGGACCCAACGCCACTTACATCCTGAATGTAATCTGTCGCACTTAAGCAGTCCTAGCATGCGTGCCTTAAATTAATCAAAGCTACATGCTGCCTGAGTCTTGCTTTGGATCAAGTTTCAGAGTGTATCATCCTCGAGTCATGACCGTCGCCGGTGGCAAGGGTCGTAGCGTAATGCTCTTCTACTGTGCATGCTAGGGCACTATCTCTACACAACTACCCACGTATGGTCTGGATCTAATTAAACCCATTAAGTTACGCGTGAAGGGAGGCCAACCAGCTATGCCACGTGGCACAAGTTGGTTGGCCGCTGTGAGAATCTTTTGAAAAAAAATAGATGAAGATGTGAATTATTTTTTAAATGTATTTTTTTAGATGAAGGTGAGGATCTCTGGTATTTTTTAAATGGAGGGTTATTCAAAATGGCACTCGTTAGTAGGCTGCGGTGATAATTTTTTTTTCTTTTTTACTTCTTTTTCTTTTTTAGGGATTTTTACTTCTTTTTCTTAGATGAAGGTGATGATTTTTTTTCTGAGATGTTTTTTTAGATGAAAGAGGGCTTTATATATTTTTTAAAATAAAAACGTACGCATAATTTCCCTTCAAACGACACCACAGGATGGCGCTCCAACCACTAGCGTAGATCAACATCTACGCTTTACAGCATCAAGCAGACGTTCCTGCCGCCAGCACATGTGACTAAGGAACTGACTTATACTCAAAGCACCGTGGTTAACGTCAAAACTTGATGTCTTGGGAACTTACTAAGACAGATACGCCTAGGAATGAACTAGTCCAGATTAGATATCACTGGCCGCATCACTACTTCAATCTCCGATTACACGTATCCATTAATCTCATAGCCTGACCTAAGTGCCTGTTCGGAATCACTCCAGTCTGCCGACTCCGCTCCGCGCGAGGAGCTCCGTCTGAGCCGCTCCTAGCAATTGTACTGGCGCTCCCTCCACTTCGGGAGCTACGGTGACGGAGCGGAGAGGATCCGAACAGGGCCTAAGTCTAATGCAGAGCGACGGCCGACCGGACACAGCTGCATCGTTGCACCGACAATGAACTGAGATCATATGTCTTGAAGTATCTATAGCCGGACTTAACAAATTCGACCCTCCTAAACGTTCATGGACGTGCCCGGGTTCGTTCCCGGACAATGCCAGTCACCCCCACAACCGGATATCTCATTTAGCAAACCCCCAAATCCATATAACCACATACATCGATACAACCACAGTGCATGCATCGATTGATGCACATGCCGAGGGTTTAACCTCCTTTTCTAAAAAAATACAATCACATGCATGTATCGTAAACTATCTATATGATCTCACACAAAGCATCCGGCTAAACCATCAATACATGACATCATACTATCAAAAATTGGCATGCTCGGCATATATTATATACTATAAGCTATGTATACAAATCATCCACGACAGCCTTTCTTTGCCGGTTCCCTTAACGTCTGTGTCGCGGAAGTAGCCCTCCAAGACACAAAATGGATTAAGTCGGATCTGCTTATCGCCGGAACTGTCGAGTCATCATTGTCCTCCTGCTCCTCTTTGGGGGGCAGTCTGGCCATTTCATGGACCGCCCGGTTTTGCTCTCGGGTGAGGGCACGCGTGCTCCTCCTCTGCCGCTTTTGGAGGATGCGAGCACCTCACCCAAGGCAACGCGTGACGCCGCCTTCGCCTCCGTCATGTTGGCAACGAGGCGGGGCTCGGCCTCCCGCACCCTCTGCTTTGCACAATGGGCACACCGGTCCCTATAACACTCACAAGCCTCCGCACCGGAGATGGGGCGGTAGATGGACCTCATCGCGCCGGTGAGATAGAGGGCACGCGGCTCAACCCTCCAGCCGCTGCAGATCCGAGCGCCAGTTGTGAGATGAATTGGGAAGCGTAGAACCCTTCGTCTGGGCCGTATTGTATTATATAGAGAGCATGCCGTGGCTTACAAGGAAGTGATCGATCGAGAGAAAGAGGAGATCGTTCCGTTCGGTTACAGGAGGTTGAACAGAAGAAGAGATAAGAGGAGATAAGAGTACAAAGTTTAAACTACTCTCCTATCTCTACACAATGTATTCTAACGTTCCCCCTCAATCTGAACCGAGTGATCTTTACCAAGGTTAAGATTGTTCTTGAATTCATTCAATCTTCCTGTAGTAAGAGGTTTTGTGAAGCCATCAGCAAGTTGATCACTAATTGGTATAAACCGAATATCAAGTAGCTTGCGAGCTACACTTTCTCTGACAAAGTGAAAATCAACTTCAATATGTTTGGTTCGTGCATGGAAAACATGATTAGCTGAGAGATAGGTTGCACCAATATTATCACACCATAACCTCGCAGCTTGTGGAGCCTTGATCCTAAGCTCATATAACAGATTCTGTATCCACATTACCTTAGCTGTAGCATTATCCAAAGCTTTATACTCAGCCTCTGTACTGGATCTAGAAACAGTGGCCTGTTTTCTTGCACTCCATGACACAAAATTTGTTCCTAGAAACACAGCAAAACCACCTGTGGACCTTCTGTCATCAGCACACCCTGCCCAGTCTGCATCAGAATAGGCAGTAACAAGCATAGACATTGACTTGGTAATCTGAAGTCCAAGACCTTTTGAGTATTGAGGATACCTTAAAATCCTTTTTACTACAGTCCACTGTGTTGTTCTAGGTGCATGCAAATATTGACAAACTTTATTGACAAAGTAAGAAATATCAGGACGTGTAAGAGTCAAATACTGTAAAGCACCAACAACACTTCTGTATTTTGTTGCATCATCTGATCCAAGTGCTTCTCCACTTTCAATTGTAAGTTTTTCTGAAGTTGAAATTGGTGTACTCACAGGTTTGCAATTTTCCAATCCTACTCTCTTGAGTATATCAGTGGTATATTTTCTTGTGTAAGAAGTATTCCATCCTTTATCTGTTTAACTTCTATACCAAGAAAATAATGAAGATCACCTAAGTCTTTGAGAGCAAATTCCAGCTTCAGATCCTTGAGTAAACACGTGGTAGCATGTGCACTTGAACTAGCAACAATTATATCATCAACATAAACGAGCACAAATATAGTGATCTTATCTTTATGATAAAAGAACAATGAGGTATCTGCTTTAGATGGTGTAAACCCAAGTTGTTGTAGTTGCATGTTTAACCTGGAGTACCAAGCTCTTGGGGCCTATTTCAAACCATATAAAGCCTTATCCAACTTACAGACATAGTGTGGTGCACTTTGATCCTCATATCCTGGTGGTTGCCGCATGAACACTTCATCCTCAAGAACACCATGAAGAAACGCTTCTGAACATCTAGCTGTCGTAAACTCCAACCTCTGGAAACAGCAATAGAAAGTACAAGTCGAATAGTAGCTGACTTAATAACAGGACTAAAAGTATCTTCATAATCAATACCAAACCTCTGTTTGAAACCTTTGGCAACTAGTATAACATTGTACCTGTCTATGCTTCCATCAGATTTTCTCTTTATCTTATATACCCATTTACAATCTATGACATTATGACCCTGCTTTGGTGGTACTAAATGCCATGTTTTATTTTTCATGAGTGCATCATATTCATGATCCATAGCTTCTTTCCAATCTCTATGTGCAAGAGCATCATGCAAACGAGTTGGTTCCCCAATATTACTGAGAAAAGCACGCTTAACTTTGTCATACCTGACCGTACCATCAGTGTATTATTTTTCCTTGATAATACCTGACTGTGATCTGGTGTGCCGGCACAGAACTGTTGGTTATGTGGGCGCAGGCGCAGAAAATCCCGGTTCAGGAGCTGGCGTAGCAGATCCTGTTGCCGACGGTGGTGTAGAAGCAGGTGCAGAAGATCCCGGCTCCTGACCCGAGAAGGATGCCCGCACAGAGGCTACAACGGATCCCGACGCGTGATCCAAAGGGGATCCAGGCATGTGATCCAAGGGGGATCCAGGCCCCATAGGCGCATCGCTGTCGTCAGCTGGGTCGAGGCGCGGGCTCCCAGCATTCGGTGCACCACGTGGAGACACGGTTTCCCCCGCGCGGGGGCGGGCGCGTGGGCTGGCGGGGTCCACCAGATGCAGCCGGTCGGCCACATCCGCCTCGGGAGCGCTGGCAGCCACCGGATTGGCTGCAAGAGAATCCGCCTCGGAGCGCTCAGCAGGCGCAGACCTGGCACGCGGATCGGCGCTGGATCGCGCACCACTGCTGCCGCTGCTGTCAGGAAGATCAGCCTCATGTTCTGTGCCAAGCTTGTCCTTTCCTGCACACATAAAATCACAGCCCGGACCTGCACATATATCATCAGAACCACCGTTTTGAATGGAATTTTGCACACAGTCAGCTTTATGTAATTCACCCCCGTGATCTGAAAGAAGTGCTATCTCAGCACGAAGAAGGGCTCCGGCGTTTGGACGAAGTTTGGCAAATGGAAAGAGGGTTTCATCAAACACAACATCCCAAGAAATATAGATTCGTCCAGTTGCAACTTCTAGGCATTTATAACCTTTGTGAAGATTGCTATAGCCAATAAAAACGAATTGAGTAGAACGAAACTCAAGTTTATGACGATTGTATGGACGCAATTTGGGGTAGCAAGCACACCCAAATATTTTGAGAAAGTTGTAGTCAGGTTTTTGATGATAGAGGCGCTCCAATGGAGTGACATTGCCAATAACTTTGCTAGGAAGACGGTTTATAAGATAGGTGGCAGTGATAAAGGCTTCGTCCCAATATTTGAGAGGCATGGATGCATGAGCAAGAAGGGATAAACCAACTTCAACAACGTGACGGTGTTTCCGTTCAGTGGAGCCATTCTGTTGATGAGCATGAGGACAAGAAACATGATGTTCAATGCCTATGCTACGGAAAAAAGAGTTGAGTGTTTCATACTCCCCTCCCCAGTCACTTTGGACTGTCAAAATTTTTCGATCAAAGTGTCATTCAACAAGTTTTTGAAACTCTTGAAACACAGAGAAAACCTCAGATTTGTACTTGAGCAAATAAATCCATGTAAACTTGCTATAATCATCAATGAAACTGACATAGTATTTCTTTCTGCCAAAGGAATCTCTTGCATGACCCCATACATCACTGAAAATAAGTTCTAAAGGAGCATGAGATGTACTATTCGACTTGGGATAAGGAAGTTGGTGACTCTTGGCATATTGACAAGCTTCACAAAAAGACTCACTAATTGAACTATGTGACAACGAGAGATTGCCTTTATTGACTACTTGTTTAACAATGATCGAAGATGGATGTCCTAATCTTTGATGCCATCTTGCCAAAGTGGGCTTGATGGCGAAGAAAACTTGACGACGCTTGCGACTAAGTGGTCCGGATGTGATGGGGTAGAGACCTCCAATGCATCTACCGTGATGAAGGAGTTCCCTCGTTGCCCGATCCTTGATAAAAAAGTAACGAGGGTGAGTTTCAAAGAAGACATTATTGTCATGAGCTAAACGAGACATGGATACAAGGTTTTTATCAGCTTGAGGCACATGAAGGACATCTTTTAGGACTAGATCACGTTGAAGTGTAGGGGAATTAATAAGAGCTTGACCAATGTGTTGAATATCCATAACTCCACCGCTTGCGGTGTGAATTTGATCGCCGCCATGGTACTGATCACGGAGAGCAAGTTGTTCTAGCTCGCTTGTGACATGATCCGTGGCACCAGAGTCCATGTACCACACCCCTTCTCCTCCTTCTTCATGCATGGCCGCAACAACATGTTTAGCATCAGGAACGAAGTTCTCATCATAGTGATGCCAGTAGTCCAAGACTTCATGGCCCAGCTTCTTGCAGAGCTGGCAGCGAGGACGTGCTCAGGTGGAAGAAGGGCGGCGGCTGCTGTTGTTGTTGAAGCCGCCACCCCCGGCCCTGTTGTTGTAGTTGCTGCTGCCGCTGCCGCCGGTGTTGGTGTAGCCAGCTCTGCCGTTGTTGGAGTAGCCGGTGTTACCGCGCCCACGGCCGCTGCGTTGCCCCTGGTGACCGTGCCCGCGGCTGCGGCCACGGGAGACAGAGTTGGCGGAGGACTGCCGAATGTTGGCGCCGTGAAGAAGGCTGAGGCGGGCGTCGAAGCTCAAGAGCTGACTGTACAACTCCTGAACAATGATGACTCCACCCGAGAGGCGACGGCGGAGACCACAGGGTTGTAGTCCATGTCGAGGCCGGCGAGGATTTTGGACACGATCTCCGGATCGGAGAGCGCGGCGACGGTGCAGGTGACTTCATCGGTGAGGCTTTTAATTTTTCCAATGTATTCTGCCATAGACATGTTACCTTTTTGAAGATTCGTGAGCTCAATGGCGTGATGATTGCTTGAGCTTGGCTTTGAGCAGCAAACATGGCATGGATAGCACTCCATACTTCGGCCGGTGTCGAGAGCGTTGCGACCTGTGCGAAGATCTCGCGGGATAGGGATCCCATCAAGAATCCTTGGAGCTGCTGCTGTGCATACTGCTACCTCCTAAGCACTGCGTTGGATTTCCCCAAAGAGGAAAGGATGATGCAGCAAAGTAGCGTAAGTATTTCCCTCAGTTTTTGAGAACCAAGGTATCAATCCAGTAGGAGGTTGCGCGCGCATCCCTAGTACCTGCACAAAACAAATAACTCCTCACAACTAATGCGATAAGGAGTTGTCAATCCCTTCACGGTCACTTACGAGAGTGAGATCTGATAGATATGATAAGATAATATTTTTGGCATTTTTGTGATAAAGATGCAAAGTAAAATAAAGGCAAAGTAAAAGTAAAGGAAATAACTAAGTATTGGAAGATTAATATGATGAAGATAGACCCGGGGACCATAGGTTTCACTAGTGGCTTCTCTCAAGAGCATAAGTATTTTACGGTGGGTGAACGAATTACTGTTGAGCAATTGACAGAATTGAGCATAGTTATGAGAATATCTAGGTATGATCATGCATATAGGCATCACGTCCGAGACAAGTAGACCGACTCCTGCCTGCATCTACTACTATTACTCCACTCATCGACCGCTATCCAGCATGCATCTAGAGTATTAAGTTCATGAAAACAGAGTAACGCCTTAAGCAAGATGACATGATGTAGAGGGATAAATTCATGCAATATGATAAAAAACCCATCTTGTTATCCTCGATGGCAACAATACAATACGTGCCTTGCTGCCCCTACTGTCACTAGGAAAGGACACCGCAAGATTGAACCCAAAGCTAAGCACTTCTCCCATTGCAAGAAAGATCAATCTAGTAGGCCAAACCAAACTGATAATTCGAAGAGACTTGCAAAGATAACCAATCATACATAAAAGAATTCAGAGAAGATTCAAATATTGTTCATAGATAAACTTGATCATAAACCCACAATTCATCGGTCTCAACAAACACACCGCAAAAAGAAGATTACATCGAATAGATCTCCACAAGAGAGGGGGAGAACATTGTATTGAGATCCAAAAAGAGAGAAGAAGCCATCTAGCTAATAACTATGGACCCGAAGGTCTGAGGTAAACTACTCACACTTCATCGGAGAGGCTATGGTGTTGATGTAGAAGCCCTCCGTGATGGATACCCCCTCCGGCGGAGCTCGAGAACAGGCCCCAAGATGGGATCTCGTGGATACAGAAAGTTAAGATGGTGGAATTAGGGTTTTGGATCCGTATCTGATCGTTTGGGGGTACGTAGGTATATATAGGAGGAAGGAGTACGTCGGTGGAGCAACAGGGGGGCCCACGAGGGTGGAGGGCGCGCCTGGGGGGGGGGTAGGCGCGCCCCCTACCTCGTGGCCTCCTCCTTTGTTTCTTGACGTAGGGTCCAAGTCTCCTGGATCATGTTCGGTGAGAAAATCACGTTCCCGAAGGTTTCATTCCCTTTGGACTCCGTCTGATATTCCTTTTCTTCGAAACCCTAAAATAGGCAAAAAAGCAACAATTCTGGGTTGGGCCTCTGGTTAATAGGTTAGTCCCAAAAATAATATAAAAGTGGATAATAAAGCCCAATAATGTCCAAAACAGTATATAATATAGCATGGAGCAATCAAAAATTATAGATACGTTGGAGACGTATCAAGCATCCCCAAGCTTAATTCCTGCTCGTCCTCGAGTAGGTAAATGATAAAAACAGAATTTTTGATGCGGAGTGCTACTTGGCATAATTTTAATGTAATTCTTCTTAATTGTGGTATGAATATTCAGATCCGAAAGATTCAAGATAAAAGTTCATATTGACATAAAAATAATAATACTTCAAGCATACTAACTAAGGAATTATGTCTTCTCAAAATAACATGGCCAAAGAAAGTTCATCCCTACAAAATCATATAGTTTAGTCATGCTCCATTTTCGTCACACAAGAATGCTCTCATCATGCACAACCCCGATGACAAGCCAAGCAATTGTTTCATACTTTAGTAATCTCAAACCTATAAACTTTCACGCAATATATGAGCGCAAGCCATGGACATAGCACTATGGGTGGAATAGAATATGATGATGGGGGTTATGTGGAGAAGACAAAAAAGGAGAAAGTATCACATCAACGTGGCTAATCAATGGGCTATGGAGATGCCCATCGATTGATGTTAATGCAAGGAGTAGGGATTGCCATGCAACGGATGCATTAGAGCTATAAATGTATGAAAGCTCAACAAAAGAAACTAAGTGGGTGTGCATCCAACTTGCTTGCTCATGAAGACCTAGGGCACTTGAGGAGGCCCATTGTTGGAATATACAAGCCAAGTTCTATAATGAAAATTCCCACTAGTATATGAAAGTGACAAAACAAAAGACTCTCTATCATGAAGATTATGGTGCTACTTTGAAGCACAAGTGTGCAAAGGATAGTAGCATTGTCCCTTCTCTCTTTTTCTCTCATTTTGTTGGGCCTTCTCTTTTTTATGGCCTTTCCTTTTTTATATTTCTCACTTGGGACAATGCTCTAGAAAATGATGATCATCACACTTCTATTTATTTACAACTCAATGATTACAACTCGATACTAGAACAAAAGAAGACTCTATATGAATGCCTCCGGTGGTGTACCGGGATATGCAATGAATCAAGAGTGACATGTATGAAAATTATGAATAGTGGCTTTGCCACAAATACTATGTCAACTACATGATCATGCTAAGCAATATGACAATGATGAATGTGTCATGATAAATGGAATGGTGGAAAGTTGCATGGCAATATAAATCGGAATGGCTATGGAAATGCCATAATAGGTAGGTGTGGTGGCTGTTTTGAGGAAGATATAAGGAGGTTTATGTGTGAAAGAGCGTATCATATCACGGGGTTTGGATGCACCGGCGAAGTTTGCAACAACTCTCAAGGTGAGAAAGGGCAATGCATGGTAACGAAGAGGTTAGCAATGATGGAAGGATGAGAGTGCATATAATCCATGGACTCAAGATTAGTCATAAAGAACTCACATACTTATTGCAAAAATCTATAGGTCATCAAAAACCAAGCACTAGAGCAAACTTGTAGGAAAAGACCATCGCTCGTCCCCAACCGCCACTCATAAGGAAGACAATCAAAGAACACCTCATGTTTCAAATTTGTTACATAACGTTTACCATACGTGCATGCTTTGGGACTTGCAAACTTCAACACAAGCATTTCTCAAATTCACAACTACTCAACTAGCACGGCTTTGATATTATTACCTCCATATCTCAAAACAATCATCAAGCATCAAACTTCTCTTAGTATTCAAAACACTCATAAGAAAACAAATTACTAATCTTGAATACCTAGCATATTAGAATTATTTAAGCAAATTGCCATGCTATTTAATACTCTCAAAATAATCTAAGTGAAGCATGAGAGATCAATAGTTTCTATAAAACAAATCCACCACCATGCTCTAAAAGATATAAGTGAAGTACTAGAGCAAAACTATATAACTCAAAAGATATAAGCGAAACATATAGAGTATTCTAACAAATTCCAAATCATGTATGGCTCTCTCAAAAGGTGTGTAAAGCAAGGATGATTGTGGTAAACTAAAAATCAAAGACTCAAATCATACAAGACGCTCCAAGCAAAACACATATCATGTGGTGAATAAAAATATAGCTCCAAGTAAAGTTACCGATAGAAGTAGACGAAAGAGGGGATGCCTTTCGGGGCATCCCCAAGCTTTGGCTTTTAGGTGTCCTTAGATTATCTTGGGAGTGCCATGGGCATCACCAATCTTAGGCTCTTGCAACTCCTTGTTCCATAATCCATCAAATCTTTACCCAAAACTTGAAAACTTCACAACACAAAACTCAAAGTAGAAAATCTAGTGAGCTCCGTTAGCGAAAGAAAACAAAAGACCACTTCAAGGTACTGCAATGAACTCATTCTTTATTGGTGTTAACCCTACTGTATTCCAACTTCTCTATGGTTTATAAACTATTTTACTAGCCATAGATTCATCAAAATAAGCAAACAACACACGAAAAACAGAATCTGTCAAAAACAGAATAGTCTGTAGTAATCTGTAGCTAACGCAAGATCTGGAACCCCAAAAATTCTAAAATAAATTTCTGGAAGTGAGGAATTTATCTATTAATCATCTTAAAAATAATTAACTAAATATCACTTTCCAAATAAAAATGGCAGCAGTTCTCGTGAGCGCTAAAGTTTCTGTTTTTTACAGCAAGATATCAAGACTTTCCCCAAGTCTTCCCAACGGTTCTACTTGGCACAAACACTAATTAAACACAACAAACACAACCAAAACAGAGGCTAGGTAAATTATTTATTACTAAACAGGAGCAAAAAGCAAGGAATAAAAATAAAATTGGGTTGCCTCCCAACAAGCGCTATCGTTTAATGCCCCTAGCTAGGCATAAAAAGCAAGGATAGATCTAGGTATTGCCATCTTTGGTAGGCAATCCATAAGTGGCTCTCATAATAGATTCATAAGGTAATTTAATTTTCTTTCTAGGAAAGTGTTCCATGCCTTTCCTTAACGGAAATTGGAATCTAATATTTCCTTCCTTCATATCAATAATTGCACCAATCGTTCTAAGGAAAGGTCTACCAAGAATAATAGGACATGAAGGATTGCAATCTATGTCAAGAACAATAAAATCTACGGGCACATAATTCCTATTTGCAACAATAAGAATATCATTAATTCTTCCCATATGTTTCTTAATAGTGGAATCCGCAAGGTGCAAGTTTAGAGAGCAATCATCAAAATCACGGAAACCTAACAAATCACACAAAGTCTTTGGAATCGTGGAAACACTAGCACCCAAATCACATAAAGCATAGAACTCATGATCTTTAATCTTAATTTTAATAGTTGGTTCCCACTCATCATAAAGTTTTCTAGGGATAGAAACTTCCAACTCAAGTTTTTCTTCATAAGATTGCATCAAGGCATCAACGATATGTTTAGTAAACACTTTATTTTGACTATAAGCATGAGGAGAATTTAGCACGGATTGCAACAAGGAAATACAATCAATCAAAGAGCAATTTTCATAATTAAATTCCTTGAAATCCAAAATAGTGGGTTTAGCAACATCTAGGGTTTTAATTTCTTCAATCCCACTTTCATCAATTTTAGCATCAAGATCTAAAAACTCCGAATTTTTGGAACGCCTTCTAGGTAAAGGTGGATCATAATCAGTCCCATAATTATTAAGATTCATATTGCAAATCAAAGATTTAATAGGGGACACATCAATAACTTCTAGATCTTCATCTTTATTTTCATAGGAACAAGAAGAACACGCTCTTATAAAGGCATCTTTCTTAGCACGCATCCTAGCGGTTCTTTCTTTGCACTCAATAATGGAAATTCTCATGGCTTTGATAGACTCATTGATATAATGCTTAGCTGGAATAGATCTAAGTTTCAAAGAATCAACATCAAGAGAAATTCTATCAACGTTCCTAGCCAAATCATCAATCTTTAGCAATTTTTCTTCAATCAAAGCATTAAAATTCTTTTGCAAAGTAATAAATTCTTTAATATTAGATTCAAAATCAGAGGGAATCTTATTATAATTTCCATAAGAAATGTTGTAGGAAGTACCATAATTATTAGAGGGAATACTAGGATAAGGACTAGGATTAAAATTTCCTCTATACGCGTTGTTACCAAAATTATTCCTACCAACAAAATTCACATCCATATATTCATTATTATTCTCAATCAAGGTAGACAAGGGAATATCATTAGGATCAGAAGAAACACTCTTACTGGCAAATAATTTCATAAGCTCATCCATCTTTCCACTCAAAACATTAATTTCTTCTATCGCATGCACCTTTTTATTAGTAGATCTTTCAGTATGCCATTGAGAATAATTAACCATAATATTATCTAGGAGTTTAGTAGCTTCACCTAAAGTGATTTCCATAAAAGTACCTCCCGCGGACGAATCTAAAAGATTTCTAGAAGCAAAATTCAATCCGGCATAAAAATTTTGTATAATCATCCACAAATTCAAACCATGAGTAGGGCAATTACGTATCATTAATTTCATCCTCTCCCAAGCTTGTGCAACATGTTCATGATCAATTTGCTTAAAATTCATAATATCGATTCCAAGGGAGATGATCTTAGCAGGAGGAAAATACTTAGAGATAAAAGCATCTTTGAACTTGTTCCAAGAATCAATACTATTTTCAGGCAAAGACAAAAACCAAGCTTTAGCATGATCTCTAAGCGAAAAAGGAAATAGCTTCAATTTAACAATATCATTATCCACATCTTTCTTCTTTTGCATATCACACAAATCAACGAAGCTATTTAGATGGGTAGCGACATCTTCACTAGGAAGGCCGGAAAACGGATTTTTCATGACAAGATTCAGCAAAGCGGCATTAATTTCACAAGATTCAGTATCGGTAAGAGGAGCAATCGGAGTTCTAATAAAATCATTGTTGTTGGTGTTGGTAAAGTCACACAATTTAGTGTTATCTTGAGCCATCGTGACAAGCAAGCAATCCAACACACAAGCAAACAAAAAGCAAGCGGGCAAAAAGAGGCAAATAGAGAAAGAGAGGGAGGATAGAGAGAGAGGGCGAATAAAATGGCAAGGGTGAAGTGGGGGAGAGGAAAACGAGAGGCAAATGGCAAATAATGTAATGCAGGAGATAAGGGTTGTGATGGGTACTTGGTATGTTGACTTTTGCGTAGACGCCAGAAATGGCTCGTTGTCGGAAGTCAAATCTTGACTTGCGCGAACCTCCCCGGCAACGGCGCCAGAAATTCTTCTTGCTACCTCTTGAGCACTCCGTTGGATTTCCCGAAGAGGAAAGGATGATGCAACAAAGTAGCGTAAGTATTTCCCTTAGTTTTTGAGAACCAAGGTATCAATCCAGTAGGAGGTTGCGCGCGCGTCCCTAGTACCTCCCCAAAACAAATAACTCCTCACAACCAATGCGATAAGGAGTTGTCAATCCCTTCACGGTCACTTAAGAGAGTGAGATCTGATAGATATGATAAGATAATATTTTTGGCATTTTTGTGATAAAAATGCAAAGTAAAATAAAGGCAAAGTAAAAGTAAAGGAAATAACTAAGTATTGGAAGATTAATATGATGAGGATAGACCCGGGGGCCACATGTTTTACTAGTGGCTTCTCTCAAGAGCATAAGTATTTTACGGTGGGTGAACGAATTACTATTGAGCAATTGACAGAATTGAGCATAGTTATGAGAATATCTAGGTATGATCATGCATATAGGCATCATGTCCGAGACAAATAGACCGACTCCTGCCTGCATCTACTACTATTACTCCACTTATCGACCGCTATCCAGCATGCATCTAGAGTATTAAGTTCATGAAAACAGAGTAACGCCTTAAGCAAGATGACATGATGTAGAGGGATAAATTCATGCAATATGATAAAAACACCATCTTGTTATCCTCGATGGCAACAATACAATACGTGCCTTGCTGCCCCTACTGTCACTGGGAAAGGACACCGCAAGATTGAACCCAAAGCTAAGCACTTCTCCCATTGCAAGAAAGATCAATCTAGTAGGCCAAACCAAACTGATAATTCGAAGAGACTTGCAAAGATAACCAATCATACATAAAAGAATTCAGAGAAGATTCAAATATTAGTTCATAGATAACTTGATCATAAACCCACAATTCATCGGTCTCAACAAACACACCGCAAAAAGAAGATTACATCGAATAGATCTCCACAAGAGAGGGGGAGAACATTGTATTGAGATCCAAAAAGAGAGAAGAAGCCATCTAGCTAATAACTATGGACCCGAAGGTCTGAGGTAAACTACTCACACTTCATCGGAGAGGCTATGGTGTTGATGTAGAAGCCCTCCGTGATGGATACCCCCTCCGGCGGAGCTCCGGAACAGGCCCCAAGATGGGATCTCTTGGATACAGAAAGTTACGGCGGTGGAATTAGGGTTTTGGCTCCGTATCTGATCGTTTGGGGGTACGTAGGTATATATAGGAGGAAGGAGTACGTCGGTGGAGCAACAGGGGGCCCACGAGGGTGGAGGGCGTGCCTGTGGGGGGGGGGGGTAGGCGCGCCCCCTACCTCGTGGCCTCCTCCTTTGTTTCTTGACATAGGGTCCAAGTCTCCTCGATCATGTTCGGTGAGAAAATCACGTTCCCGAAGGTTTCATTCCGTTTGGACTCCGTTTGATATTCCTTTTCTTCGAAACCCTAAAATAGGAAAAAACAACAATTCTGGGTTGGGCCTCCGGTTAATTGGTTAGTCCCAAAAATAATATAAAAGTGGAAAATAAAGCCCAATAATGTCCAAAACGGTAGATAATATAGCATGGAGCAATCAAAAATTATAGATACATTGGAGACGTATCAAGTATCCCCAAGCTTAATTCTTGCTCGTCCTCGAGTAGGTAAATGATAAAAACATAATTTTTTGATGCAGAGTGCTAATTGGCATAACTTTAATGTAATTCTTCTTAATTGTGGCATGAATATTCAGATCCGAAAGATTCAAGATAAAATTTCATATTGACATAAAAATAATAATACTTCAAGCATACTAACTAAGCAATTATGTCTTCTCAAAATAACATGGCCAAAGAAAGTTCATCCCTACAAAATCATATAGTTTAGCCATGCTCCATTTTCGTCACACAAGAATGCTCTCATCATGCACAACCCTGATGACAAGCCAAGCAATTGTTTCATACTTTAGTAATCTCAAACCTATAAACTTTCACGCAATATATGAGCGCAAGCCATAGACATAGCACTATGGGTGGAATAGAATATGATGATGGGGGTTATGTGGAGAAGACAAAAAAGGAGAAAGTATCACATCAACGAGGCTAGTCAATGGGCTATGGAGATGCCCATCGATTGATGTTAATGCAAGGAGTAGGGATTGCCATGCAACGGATGCACTAGAGCTATAAATGTATGAAAGCTCAACAAAATAAACTAAGTGGGTGTGCATCCAACTTGCTTGCTCACGAAGACCTAGGGCACTTGAGGAGGCCCATTGTTGGAATATACAAGCCAAGTTCTATAATGAAAATTTCCACTAGTATATGAAAGTGACAAAACAAAAGACTCTCTATCATGAAGATTATGGTGCAACTTTGAAGCACAAGTGTGGCTAAGGATAGTAGCATTGTCCCTTCTCTCTTTTTCTCTCATTTTTTTGGGCCTTCTCTTTTTTATGGCCTTTCCTTTTTTATATTTCTCACTTGGGACAATGCTCTAGAAAATGATGATCATCACACTTCTATTTATTTACAACTCAATGATTACAACTCAATACTAGAACAAAAGAAGACTCTATATGAATGCCTCCGGCGGTGTACCGGGATATGCAATGAATCAAGAGTGACATGTATGAAAATTATGAACGGTGGCTTTGCCACAAGTACTATGTCAACTACATGATCATGCTAAGCAATATGACAATGATGAATGTGTTATGATAAACAGAATGGTGGAAAGTTGCATGGCAATATAAATCGGAATGGCTATGGAAATGCCATAATAGGTAGGTATGGTGGCTGTTTTGACGAAGATATAAGGAGGTTTATGTGTGAAAGAGCGTATCATATCACGGGGTTTGGATGCACCGGAGAAGTTTGCACCAACTCTCAAGGTTAGAAAGGGCAATGCACGGTAACGAAGAGGCTAGCAATGATGGAAGGGTGAGAGTGCGTATAATCCATGGACTCAACATTAGTCATAAAGAACTCACATACTTATTGCAAAAATCTACAGGTCATCAAAAACCAAGCACTAGAGCAAATTTGTAGGAAAAGACCATCGCTCGTCCCCAACCGCCACTCATAAGGAAGACAATCAAAGAACACCTCATGTTTCAAATTTGTTACATAACGTTTACCATACGTGCATGCTACGGGACTTGCAAACTTCAACACAAGAATTTCTCAAATTCACAACTACTCAACTAGCACGGCTTTGATATTATTACCTCCATATCTCAAAACAATCATCAAGCATCAAACTTCTCTTAGTATTCAAAACACTCATAAGAATTTTTCTTACTAATCTTGAATACCTAGCATATTAGGATTATTTAAGCAAATTACCATGCTATTTAAGACTCTCAAAATAATCTAAGTGAAGCATGAGAGATCAATAGTTTCTATAAAACAAATCCACCACCTTGCTCTAAAAGATATAAGTGAAGTACTAGAGAAAAACTATATAACTCAAAAGATATAAGCGAAGCACATAGAGTATTCTAACAAATTCCAAATCATGTATGGCTCTCTCAAAAGGTGTGTACAGCAAGGATGATTGTGGTAAACTAAAAATCAAAGACTCAAATCATACAAGACGCTCCAAGAAAAACACATATCATGTGGTGAATAAAAATATAGCTCCAAGTAAAATTACCGATAGAAGTAGACGAAAGAGGGGATGCCTTCTGGGGTATCGCCAAGCTTTGGCCTTTAGGTGTCCTTATATTATCTTGGGGGTGCCATGGGCATCCCCAAGCTTAGGCTCTTGCCACTCCTTGTTCCATAATCCATCAAATCTTTACCCAAAACTTGAAAACTTCACAACACAAAACTCAAAGTAGAAAATCTAGTGAGCTCCGTTAGCGAAAGAAAACAAAAGACCACTTCAAGGTACTGTAATGACATCATTATTTATTTATATTGGTGTTAACCCTACTGTATTCCAACTTATCTATGGTTTATAAACTATTTTACTAGCCATAGATTCATCAAAATAAGCAAACAACACACGAAAAACAGAATCTGTCAAAAACAGAACAGTCTGTAGTAATCTGTAGCTAACGCAAGATCTGGAACCCCAAAAATTCTAAAATAAATTTATGGAAGTGAGGAATTTATCTATTAATCATCTTAAAAAATAATTAACTAAATATAGCTTTCCAGATAAAAATGGCAGCAGTTCTCGTGAGCGCTAAAGTTTCTGTTTTTTTAACAGCAAGATATCAAGACTTTCCCCAAGTCTTCCCAACGGTTCTACTTGGCACAAACACTAATTAAACACAAAAAACACAACCAAAACAGAGGCTAGGTAAATTATTTATTACTAAACAGGAGCAAAAAGTAAGGAATAAAAATAAAATTGGGTTGCCTCCCAACAAGCGCTATCGTTTAACGCCCCTAGCTAGGCATAAAAAGCAAGGATAGATCTAGGTATTGCCATCTTTGGTAGGCAATACATAAGTGGCTCTCATAATAGATTCATAAGGTAATTTAATTATCTTTCTAGGAAAGTGTTCCATGCCTTTCCTTAACGGAAATTGGAATCTAATATTTCCTTCCTTCATATCAATAATTGCACCAATCATTCTAAGGAAAGGTCTACCAAGAATAATAGGACATGAAGGATTGCAATCTATGTCAAGAACGATAAAATCTACGGGCACATAATTCCTATTTGCAACAATAAGAACATCATTAATTCTTCCCATAGGTTTCTTAATAGTGGAATCAGCAAGGTGTAAGTTTAGAGAGCAATCATCAAAATCACGGAAACCTAACAAATCACACAAAGTCTTTGGAATCGTGGAAACACTAGCACCCAAATCACATAAAGCATAGAACTCATGATCTTTAATCTTAATTTTAACAGTTGGTTCCCATTCATCATAAAGTTTTCTAGGAATAGAAACTTCCAACTCAAGTTTTTCTTCATATGATTGCATCAAGGCATCAACGATATGTTTGGTAAACGCTTTATTTTGACTATAAGCATGAGGAAAATTTAGCATGGATTGCAACAAGGAAATACAATCAATCAAAGAGCAATTTTCATAATTAAATTCCTTGAAATCCAAAATAGTGGGTTTAGCAACATCTAGGGTTTTAATTTCTTCAATCCCACTTTCATCAATTTTAGCATCAAGATCTAAAAACTCCGAATTTTTGGAACGCCTTCTAGGTAAAGGTGGATCATAATTGTAACACACTGGATGTAATTTACCTTATATGTATCCCAACTCTTGCCGTTTCCGGCGCTAAGTTATTTTATTTCCTCCGTCTCGGGTTTTTTTTCTCCGTGTGTTGTTGTCGTTGTCATGCATCTCATATCATGTCATCATGTGCATTGCATTCGCATACGTGTTCGTCTCATGCATTCGAGCATTTTCCCCATTGTCCGTTTTGCATTCCGGCGCTCCTATGTCACCCGGTGCTCCTTTCTACCTTTTTTCGTGTGTGGGGATTAAAAGTTTCCAGGTTGGACCGAGACTTGTCATGCAGCCTTGTTTTACTACCGGTAGACCGCCTGTCAAGTTTCGTGCCATTTGGACTTCATTTGATACTCCAACGGTTAACCGAGGGACCGAGAAGGCCTCGTGTGTGTTGCAGCCCAACACCCTTCCAATTTGGTACAAAACCCACCAAAACTTCTTCCATCGTCTAGAGCGTTCGATCACGATCGCGTGGCAGCAAACCGCACCTCATTTGGAGTCTCCTAACTCCTTCTACCTCTATTTATAGCCCCTCCTCCCAAAATCCCGGGTCTCCTTCCACCCTAACCCTAGAAAAACTTCACCCGCCACCGCCGGACAAAAATCCGGGCAGCGGACGTGTCCGCCCGCTCCGCCGGATCTATCAGCGGCTGCTACCTATCCCTGGGCCGGTCCCCACATTGCCGCCGACCGCGCGGGCCCGCTAGGCCTGTTGCCGGCCCTCCCGCCGCCCGACTCGGGCCGAGGCGCCCTGACCATGCCGCCTCCTGTCTTCCCCGCGCCCGGCGCTTCTTCTCCCGGCCGGCCGCCGCGCCGCCATTACCGGCCGCCACCGCACCGTCCTCTTGCCGGCCGGACCTCGCCGCGCCACCGCGCCGTTCTCTCGCCGGCCGGACCTCACCGCACCACCGTGCCGCACCTCCTCGTCCTCGCCGGCGACCCCTCCGTCCTCTCGCCGGCCGGATCCGACCTTCCTCGCCGGAGCCCTGCTACCTCGCCGGAGTCCTCGGGAGGCGTGCCTGAACAGTGCCCCGCGTGTTGGATCTGGATCTAAAAGCGGAGACGGTTGACTTTTTACCCTATAAACTCTAATTTTTGGCAATTTTCATCATGTCATAACTCTCTCATCGTAGATCCGATTTGTGCGTGTAGCATATCAAAATGTTCGTCTCGATGAGTACATCATTTCATCTCATTGCATAATTTTCATTTGAGCTCATCTTGATGCCCGAAATGCTGTTGGAAGAGGGCTATGTGATGAATTTGACAAATCTGTTTCAGCAAATGGCATTTTGTCATTTTTGCCATGTTTAATGTGTGCATGCTATGATCCTGAGTTCTACATATGTTTTGTTATATGCCATGCCATCTTTACAAGGGTGCTTGCCATGTATTTTTGTGATATTTGTGGTGACTAGCACAAGCTTGCGAAGTAGCGTAATCGGTAATGCTGATTTCAGGGACTTAGAATTTCACTAAGTCCTTGTTTTGTTTTTGTTGTTATGCCATATGTTCATGTTGTTTCCTAGTGATCCGTGCCTCTTTTGAGGATGATTAGTAAGGATGTTTTGTTAACATTATGGTGATCTATCCATCCATGTCTTTTTTGCATTTATGGAGCACCCTAGCTTGAGTCAAGCGAGCTCTACTTTTGCTATAAAACGATCCTGGCAGATTGTTGACATGTTTAGCGATTTTGCCGAGGATGTTGCTATTGATCCGTGCATGCTATGTTGTTGTTCTTGCCATGTCTGGCTTCTATGCCATGTATTCTTGATGGGTGTATGATTAGTTTGTTTCTCCATGCTCTGTAGTGAGTGCATCGAGCTCGTAAACATGCCTACTCGTTGACTGTTTTGCATGCTCCAGTTTTTCACTAAGTCTGAATCTGTTTAAGTTTTTGTTATGTTCACATGCTTGCAATTGTATTTTCTGATCCCTTTTGGCTCAAGGTCACTAAGGGACTTTTGTTAAGTGCTTTGATTGGCTTCATGCCATGCCTTGCTTTGCCATGCTAAGTTCCTGTAGCATGTAATTTTCATGCTCTAAACATTGCTTCCTGATGATAAATTCCAGACTTGTGTTAATTTCACTAAGTCTGAAACTTGTTATCGTTTGCACTTTTGCCATGCTTGTTTGAACCTGTTATTGAGTGAATTAGCCGTAGCTCAGTGTTCATCTTTTGTTAAGCTTCTTGAATGGATCCTGCCATGTATTTTGTTGCCATGTTTGAGTGCTATAGCATATTTATCTTGACGCATTTAGATGGCTACTTGCTGTTTATCGCAGACCGGTGCCATATTTGTTTTGCTTGCCATTTCCAAACCGTGCATCCGATTCCGGTGATCTTTATATCGATTTCAACCGAAATCACCTCACCTTTCCTATGGCAGTCTTGGATTTCCAAGTTGAGGCCAGGTTCAATCATTCCTTGTCAAATCTTGCATATGCATCACATACCGCATCCCGCATATCCTACCATGTTTGCATCATGTTGCTTGAGCATTGCACGTGGTTGATTGTGTTCCTTTTGCTTGTTTGTATTGTTTGGGTAGAGCCGGGAGACGAGTTCGTGAACAAGGAGCCTGTTGAGTTCGCTTACGAGGATCAAGTCAACTCTGAGAACTTTGCAGGCAAGATGACCATACCCTCGAAATCACTTCTATCTTTGCTTGCTAGATGCTCGCTCTTTTGCTATGCCTATGCTACGATACCTACCACTTGCTTATCATGCCTCCCACATTGCCATGTCAAACCTCTAACCCACCATGTCCTGGCAAACCATTGTTTGGCTATGTTACCGCTTTGCTCAGCCCCTCTTATAGCGTTGCTAGTTGCAGGTGAAGATTGAAGATTGTTCCTTGTTGGAACATTGTTTATTGTTGGGATATCACTATATTATCTTGCTTATCTTAATGCACCTATATACTTGGTAAAGGGTGGAAGGCTCGGCCTTATGCCTAGTGTTTTGTTCCACTCTTGCCGCCCTAGTTTCCGTCATATCAGTGTTATGTTTACGGATTTTGCGTTCCTTACGCGGTTGGGTTATAATGGGAACCCCTTGACAGTTTGCCTTGAATAAAACTCCTCCAGCAAGGCTCGACCTTGGTTTTACCATTCGCCACCTAGCCTTTTCCCTTGGGTTTCGTGGACTCAAGGGTCATCTTTATTTGTAAACCCCCGGGCCAGTGCTTCTCTAAGTGTTGGTCCAACCCGGAGCACCGTGCGGGGCCGTCCCTTGGCAACTTGGGTTATGTTGGCTCCCGTACGCTTAGCTTATCCGGTGTGCCCTGAGAACGAGATATGTGCAGCTCCTATCGAGATTTGTCGGCACAACGGGTGGTCTTGCTGGACTTGTTTTACCATTGTCGGGGATGTCTTGTAACCGGGATGCCGAGTCTGATCGGAATGTCTCGGGAGAAGGAATATCCTTCGTTGACCGTGAGAGCTTGTGATGGGCTAAGTTGGGACTCCCCTGCATGGATTTGAACTTTCGAAAGCCGTGCCCGCGGTTATGGGCAGATGGGAATTTGTTAATGTCCGGTTGTAGATAACATGAAACTTAACTTAATTAAAATGAATCAACCGAGTGTGTAACCGTGATGGTCTCTTCTCGGCGGAGTCCGGGAAGTGAACACGGTGTTGGAGTAATGCTTGACGTAGGTTGTTCTAGGATCACTTCTTGATCATAGTTATTCGACCGTGCTTTTGCCTTCTCTTCTCGCTCTCTTTTGCGTATGTTAGCCACCAAATATGCTAGTCGCTTGCTGCAGCTCCACATCATACCTTGCCTTACCTAAAAGCTTAAATAGTCTTGATCGCGAGAGTGTAAGATTGCTGAGTCCCCGTGACTCATAGTTTACTTCCAAAACCAGATGCAGGGACCGATGATACCACTCCAGATGATGCGCTTGAGCTCAAGTGGGAGTTCGATGACGACTCTCGTCGTTACTATGTGTCTCCTAGATGATCAGTAGTGGTGCCCAGTTGGGGCGATCGTGGACCGTGTCGCATGTGGGGGTTGATCTTTATTTTGGTACCGTAGTCGGACCATGAGTGTATTGGATGATTGTAATGCTATTAAATATTTGTGTGACATGGCGAGTGTAAGCCAACTATGTATATTTTCCCCTTTTATCTATTTACATGGGTTGTTGTGAAGATTACCTTACTTGCGACATTGCTTTCAATGCGGTTATGCCTCTAAGTCGTGCTTCGACACGTAGGAGATATAGCCGCATCGAGGGCGTTACAGTAATCAGTCCCATCATTATTAAGATTCATATTGCAAAACAAAGATTTAATAGGGGACACATCAATAACTTCTAGATCTTCATCTTTATTTTCATAGGAACTAGAAGAACACACTCTTATAAAGGCATCTTTCTTAGCACGCATCCTAGCGGTTCTTTCTTTGCACTCATCAATGGAAATTCTCATGGCTTTGATAGACTCATTGATATCATGCTTAGGTGAAATAGATCTAAGTTTCAAAGAATCAACATCAAGAGAAATTCTATCAACGTTCCTAGCCAAATCATCAATCTTAAGCAATTTTTCTTCAATCAAAGCATTGAAATTCTTTTGCAAAGTAATAAATTCTTTAATATTAGATTCAAAATCAGAGGGCATCTTATTATAATTTCCATAAGAATTGTTGTAGGAATTACCATAATTATTAGAGGGATTACTAGGATAAGGCCTAGGATTAAAATTTCCTCTATACGCGTTGTTACCAAAATTATTCCTACCAACAAAATTCACATCCATAGATTCATTATTATTCTCAATCAAGGTAGACAAGGGCATATCATTAGGATCAGAAGAAACACTCTTACTGGAAAATAATTTCATAAGTTCATCCATCTTTCCACTCAAAACATTAATTTCTTCTATCGCATGCACCTTTTTATTAGTAGATCTTTCAGTATGCCATTGAGAATAATTAACCATAATATTATCTAGGAGTTTAGTAGCTTCTCCTAAAGTGATTTCCATAAAAGTGCCTCCCGCGGCCGAATCTAAAAGATTTCTAGAAGCAAAATTTAATCCGGCATAATTTTTTTGTATAATCATCCACAAATTCAAACCATGAGTAGGGCAATTATGTATCATTAATTTCATCCTCTCCCAAGCTTGTGCAACATGTTCATGATCAAGTTGCTTAAAATTCATAATATCGTTTCTAAGGGAGATGATCTTAGCGGGAGGAAAATACTTAGAGATAAAAGTATCTTTGCACTTGTTCCAAGAATCAATACTATTTTTAGGCAAAGACAAAAACCAAGCTTTAGCACAATCTCTAAGCGAAAAAGGAAATAGCTTAAATTTAACAATATCATTATCCACATCTTTCTTCTTTTGCATATCACACAAATCAACGAAGCTATTTAGATGGGTAGCGACATCTTTACTAGGAATGCCGGAAAATGGATTTTTCATGACAAGATTCAGCAAAGCGGCATTAATTTCACAAGATTCAGTATCGGCAAGAGGAGAAATCGGAGTGCTAATAAAATCATTGTTGTTGGTGTTGGTAAAGTCACACAATTTAGTGTTATCTTGAGCCATCGTGACAAGCAAGCAATCCAACACACAAGCAAACAAAAAGCAAGCGGGCAAAAAGAGGCAAATAGAGAAAGAGAGGGAGGATAGAGAGAGAGGGGGCGAATAAAATGGCAAGGGTGAAGTGGGGGAGAGGAAAACGAGAGGCAAATGGCAAATAATGTAATGCGAGAGATAAGGGTTGTGATGGGTACTTGGTATGTTGACTTTTGTGTAGACGCTAGAAATGGCTCGTTGTCGGAAGTCAAATCTTGACTTGCGCGATCCTCCCCGGCAATGGCACCAGAAATTCTTCTTGCTACCTCTTGAGCACTGCGTTGGATTTCCCCGAAGAGGAAAGGATGATGCAGCAAAGTAGCGTAAGTATTTCCCTCAGTTTTTGAGAACCAAGGTATCAATCCAGTAGGAGGTTGCGCGCGCGTCCCTAGTACCTGGACAAAACAACTAACTCCTGGCAACCAACGTGATAAGGGGTTGTCAATCCCTTCACGGTCACTTACGAGAGTGAGATCTGATAGATATGATAAGATAATATTTTTGGTATTTTTGTGATAAAGATGCAAAGTAAAATAAAGGAAAAGTAAAAGCAAAGGAAATAACTAAGTATTGGAAGATTAATATGATGAAGATAGACCCAGGGGCCATAGGTTTCACTAGTGGCTTCTCTCAAGAGCATAAGTATTTTACGGTGGGTGAACGAATTACTGTTGAGCAATTGACAGAATTGAGTATAGTTATGAGAATATCTAGGTATGATCATGTATATAGGCATCACGTCCGAGATAAGTAGACCGACTCCTGCCTGCATCTGCTACTATTACTCCACTCATCGACCGCTATCCAGCATGCATCTAGAGTATTAAGTTCATGAAAACAGTGTAACGCCTTAAGCAAGATGACATGATGTAGAGGGATAAATTCATGCAATATGATAAAAACCCCATCTTGTTATCCTCGATGGCAACAATACAATATGTGCCTTTCTGCCCCTACTATCACTGGGAAAGGACACCGCAAGATTGAACCCAAAGCTAAGCACTTCTCCCATTGCAAGAAAGATCAATCTAGTAGGCCAAACCAAACTGATAATTCGAAGAGACTTGCAAAGATAACCAATCATACATAAAAGAATTCAGAGAAGATTCAAATATTATTCATAGATAAACTTGATCATAAACCCACAATTCATCGGTCTCAACAAACACACCGCAAAAAGAAGATTACATCGAATAGATCTCTACAAGAGAGGGGGAGAACATTGTATTGAGATCCAAAAATAGAGAAGAAGCCATCTAGCTAATAACTATGGACCCGAAGGTCTGAGGTAAACTACTCACACTTCATCGGAGAGGCTATGGTGTTGATGTAGAAGCCCTCCGTGATGGATACCCCCTCCGGCGGAGCTCCGGAACAGGCCCCAAGATGGGATCTCGTGGATACAGAAAGTTACGGCGGTGGAATTAGGGTTTTGGCTCTGTATATGATCGTTTGGGGGTATGTAGGTATATATAGGA